>NW_024081435.1:825065-901544 GCF_003009895.1 Hyaena hyaena
GGGGGGGGGGGGGGGGTGTTTTAACATTACTCCTTAGTGCTGCTCAGTGAAGAGGTCAGTGTCATTCAGGTTGCCTAGTAATTCTCTTTGCAACCAAGTTCACAGCCATTAACAAATGTAGGAGAATTAAGAGCATTGCATTTAGACTGCAAAGCCAGTTTCCAGATCTACTTTTAACACTTTCAATTACTGAGAGCATTGTTTACTTCTTCTAAGTAGCATTTGCTACTTCTAAGTAGCCATGGGAGAAAATAGGAGATGCCAAGGGCTCCACTCAGCCACCTCTTTCAGTGTGGCTGGGAATCTCTGAACACTCCATGAAAGAGAACTGGTTTGCTTGAGAGAGACTTAGTCATTTTTAGCTGCTCCGGCTCTTGCTTGGTATGTGAGGTACCATACTCTTTCTATTCATATGCTGGGCCAGCTCAGAGTTCAGGTGAGTCTGTTCTAGCCTGTTCTCTGACAAGGGTGCATTTGGAAAAGTTCTGAGGTTTCTAGCCCTTTGGGCCTATTACTGAAGAAGAAGAAAAAGATAGCGCTTTTTTTTTTTTCGGTTCAAAGTCTTGTGGATGCCCTTGGATATACTTCAGATAGGCATGAGTCAAATCTAAGGAACTTTTGAAGTTTGCTCGTTAGTCTACTCAAAGAAAAAAGAAAAAAAGGCAATTTCCATATGAAATTGGGTATCACTTTGCAACCATGCTATATTGAAAACCTGTGTCTAGTAAATTGCAAGCTGTCAGTCTTTGGGAGTGACTCCCTGAGAAGAGCTTAGTAGTTGTGCCCCAGAAATGGGCGGGGTATGCGGACTTTATCCTGGATAATGAAAGCCCATTGTAGGAGGACCTTTCATAACATAATTTAAAAGCCTTTTAAAGCTCAGCACCTCCACAGCTAATTGCTAGGCAAGGCATTACCATCAGAGGCTCAGGCTGCTCTTTAAAAGGTTTTTAAATGATGTGTGAGGAAATAAAGCCCTGTCATCTGAAAGCTTTTCAAATGTGCTCTTCTTCCTTACGTTAGAAGCAGCAGTCTGGACTTTGTGCATAATGAAACTGTGAATGGCGACTGAGTGTCCCATGCTAGAGGAAGGAACAATGAATAAGGAAAGGATAAAGTGAATGGGGGCTTTCTTTGCATTGCATATAGCTTGCCTTAAAGTGAAAAGAGAGGACTTGTGGATATAGCACTAAGAGCAGAAACCAGAGGTCAGCTTATGCCTCACTTCCTTGCTCTCTTTCTTCAAGCAATTGGGGGCCTGAAGAGAAGACAGACGGTGCCATGATCTCATGATCTCAGGACAATACAATATGCTATAAGTCTATTAAAAAAAAACCCTCAATAATAGGGAAAATTATTTGTGTATCTACTCTAGAGTAGTTATTTGAATGATACATTACAAATGTTTATAACTTTTATTATAGTTTTTTGTTTACATTAATTTTATTCATTTATGTATTTATTTATCTTTAAAGTTTATTTATTTTGAAAGAGAAAGAGAAAGGGAGAGGACAAGCAGTGGAGGGGCAGAGAGATGGAGAGAGAGAGAATCCCAAGCAGGCTCTGCACTGTCAGCACAGAGCCTGACGGGGTACTGGACCCCATGAACTGAACCATAAGATCATGACTTGAGCTGAAATAAAGAGTCCACTGTTTTCACCTGAGTTGAAATTAAGAGTCCGCTACCCAGGTGCTCATATATTAGATTTTGTAAATTAAGTATTCAAATAACAGCTAAAGGATGGTGTAGTGGATTAGTTACCACCCTAAATTATCCATTCAAAGATTTAAATAGATCTAAGTATCTTTATTGCTATCATTTACTTATAATAATTGTCATCCATGAAGACAAACTCCTCCATTTAATCACCATTATTTCCCAGTATGTTCAAAGCTTTGTTCTTAGTTCTGGCATCACCTATCATCCCGTGTTTTGTTTTGAATCGCCTAACATAGAGAATTGAAGGGTGGTCCATCACAGAATTGAAGAGTAGCAAGTGATAATGTTTTGAAATATGTCTTACCCTAAGGCAGATACAAGCATTCATGGATATGCTATTCAAAAAAGACATTAATTATTTAATCCACTCAATGATATGATACACTATTTCTTAAAAAGTTTCTATTTCATGCAGATTAATAAATATTTCTAAGGATTTTTATCTTTGGGGAACTATAACATATTAGGCCATTTACTGTCTTTTTTTACTTATAATCTGTCTTAAAAATATCTTTTGAAGTGACATAAAATATAAATACAAAAGTAACATTTGAATAAAAATAAGAAAATATGTGATATGTAAAGTGGAGAGGGTAAATAAAAAGATTTAGGTGAATATAGTCTCTGAAGTTAAGTATGAAATTTGGCTATGTGATTCTGGGCTACTAGAGGCAAAAGAGGAAGTTAATATTCTCTTCCAATATATGATAAAGCAAAACATAAGATTTTTTTTAATAAATGTCTCTGCAACTTAATAATAAGTAATTGATGGGTATGTCTCATGTCTTCTAGTTCCATTAACATTCCAGGCTAGGATCAGATATGCAGAAGAAATGTATGATTTCTCCTGAATAGAGACCTTTGTGAAATATGAGAGATTGATTCCTTCTTAGCCGCATTGCACAGGCTTGGAGGCTAGTTGAGCTAGATGATCTGTTTGGAGAATATTGAGCTTTGGAGGATACCCGTTTTAAGCCAGGTCCTCAACAAAATAAAATGAACAAGGAAATGCTTACAGTTCTAGCGAATACATGTACTGTTCAGGAGCCTCTGTAGACTAGAATTTTGTTTCCTTCTTAGTAAATTGTCCCTTTATTTAAAAAAAAAATTAATTGAACACTGTAGATACAAAGGAACTCTGGCGTTGCAAACCTCATGGGCAAGGTCAAATCTGAAATCCAAATAAATTCGCTCTGATAAATAGAATCTGTGAATCCTCATAGTATGATCTTTCTAGAAGCACATGGTGCACTCCAAGCATCTGTCACTATGTAAGATATTGAAGAGGAACAGAATATGCCACCCCAAAATATACAACCTTGCTATATTGATTATTTTGAATTAGAGTTACTTAAGAAACAGCCTGAGCAAGAATACTGTGACCTCCTTTGTCTCCCTGAAAGCAGGAAATAAATCTTCAGTGTGAAGGGTAACCTCCCTGTAACAGAAAGTAGAAGGATCCTTATCACAGAGATAGGGAATTTTAGGCCAGAAAACTGTAAAAGAAGTCTGTAAAAACAAGTCTTCTTGCTTCTTTATTAATGTGCTACCCCAAACCTACCACCTTTGTCTCGTCAATTCTTCACAAATTTATTGTTTCCTTGTCTACAAAGTATAAGAGCTGTCTGTTTTGGGCACTGTTTTGAGTCTCATGTTTTTACGGGTGTATGAAATTAAATTAGTTGTTTAATCTGGTTTATATCAATTTAATTATTAGGGCAGCCAATGATCAGAGAAGGGAGGAAGGGAAAAGTTTTCCTTTCCTATAATTCCAGCCTGTCTAATACCATCTACTAACCATCAGAATATCTCGTTCCCTGAGAAAAGAGCACACACTCCTCTACAATGAAGCACAAAGAGGTGCTGAGTGGAGACTAGGGGGAAAAGGTATATATTCAGAGGCACTGTTGGAAAAGAGTGAACACTGTTGTTTCAAGTCTTAGTCAAATAATTTGTCTAATCAGGGGATTCAAGATTGCTTTGCTGTAGATGAATCTGATTTTTGAAGACTAAAAGATCCTGCTGTGCTAGTCCAGGTGGTGAACTTGTTTTATAAATCAAAGGCGAATCTGCTTCCATTTCATGCTAAAGTCTGGCTCTTCTGGCTATCCTGGATCATTGTTTCTGGTGTTCAAAGCAAAGGTCAGAGCTTCGATCATGTAGGAAGGAATGGTGTAGATCTGGGGAATCACAGTGTAATCAGTTTGGCTCAAACCTTTTGCATTTTCCCATTGACTAGCTAAGATAGCATCTTCTCAGTTAAATGAGCATGATTAAATTCTTTAGCCACTTCTGGTCAAGTGGAAAGTCCCTCTATATTTTCTTTGTCTATAGTAAACTATAAAACAGTTAGAATGGATTTATCCTATCCATAGATACCCTCTCTATCTTATTTCATTTTACCACTGTAGATTGATGAAGAAGTGAGATTTATAGACACTATCTTCTTATATAGTCACCACTGTTAATGTTGCAGAAAACTATGCCTGACAAAAATTGGTCAGCAGAAAAAAAAAAAAAAAAGCAAATGCCCCCAAAGGCTTTTCTAGATGTGAAACTATTGTGTGAGTGGAATAAAACATTCTTTGTCCTATCCACCTTTCATTTTCAGTTTTGTTCTTGATATAGCAGAATAGGCTGTTAACAATGAGCTGCTTACATCTGGCAGATTATCGTAGGGCAGTTCAACAAGCACAGAGTTGAAAATCAGAAAGGTTCGCTTCTGTTTTATTTACTAGCTCAGTGGCCATAGAAAAAATACTTGATCTCCCTCTCAATTTTTGTATTCTTAAAACAGGAATAACAATCTATGCCTTGAAGTTTTGCTGTATTATATAACATGTAAAGAATGTCAAATATCTGTAACAGGCCTTCAAAATAGAACAGATTCCTCTGTTTTTTATTTCCATTACACTCCTTGGAATTAATCAAATAAACATAATATAAGAATAAAACCCCCAAATACACTTTGATGTCTGGAAGAGTAAACAATGAACAGATAATAGTGATTTCCTCTAAGAAGTGGACTTGAGGAGTGTGGCTAGAAAGGAGAAGGTATTTGCTTTGTCTAATCTTCCCAGTTTTCTACAACATAAATGCAGGTAGAAATCATTTGTGCATAAAAATATACAAGATGAAAAATGCAAAATATATGTATAATTTTGTGTATATATATATGTATAATCTAAGTAATAGATTCACTAGAGAGGCCTTGCTCTGCTGTGTATTTGTATTTGTGAAAAGGTGGAAATACAGTGGTCAAATATACAAGTGTTTTTGGACTACTGAAAATTCCACTACTTTGTAAGTTGTGGAAGATGTCATAATGCACATTTGATGACAATTCAGTTGCCATAGAAAAGAAGTAAGAAATAAATACTTTGGGAGCTATAGAGTATTACATTTCATTGACATTATTGGTTAAAATATAGTTGCTAATGATGAGCTTATGAATGTTTTGAGGAAATAAGCAGATGAAACAACATAACATTGAACATTTTTACATTGGTTTTTATGTATTTATATTGTATTTATTATTTACCATGGAAATCATTTTCAAGTGTAGAATTGAGTGGCATTAATTATGTTCATAATGCTGTGCAACACTCACCAGTATTTTTAAAACCTTTTCATCACCAGGCATAGCAGCTCTTGTGACCTTTAAGCTCTAACTCCCTAGATGCTGTCCCCTTGGCCCCTGATCATCTGAAATCCTTCTGTCTCAATGATTCTGACCATTTTAGATATTTCATGTAAGTGCTATCCTGCAATGTTTATCCTGTTGTATATGCCATAGACCAGGCACTGTAAACAACAGAAATGTATTTTCTCACAGCTCTGGTAACTGAAAGTCTGAGATCAGGGCGCCAGGAGGGTTCATTTCTGGTGAGGCCTGTCTCCTCAGCTTGAAGAGAGAAACTTTCTATTGTGTTCTCACATGGGCTTTTTTCTGGGCATATACGTGGAGGAGAGAGAGAAAGAAAGAGAGAGAGAGAGAGAGAGAGCATCCCCACGCAAGGGGGAGCATGAACATGAGCTTTGATGTCTCTTGTTCTTATAAGGGCATGACTCTTACCAGATTAAGAACCATCTTTATGATTTCATTTAATCTTATTGCCTCACTAAAGGCCCTATTTTCAAATAATCATATTGGGGGTTAGACCCCTGATATATGAATTTTGTAAGGAACATAATTTAGTCTAATAACAGCAAATGATAGGAAAATGAAGAAAAAATATTTGAGCAGACTGATTTTTCTTAGCTATTTTATTAGTAACTCATCAACATGAATATCAGAATAAAAATGCACTATTCCTTTGTTAACAGTAATATGCAAAACAGATGCACATAATGATTACTGTATTTTGGACTTCAGTTCTCTTGTTCAGTCCTTGTCTCTCACATCTCTTTTCTGGAGTAAATCCTAGTCCAGGCTCTCTGAGTTATATACCAATAATTTTGAACACCATAATTCAAGATTATGTTTTCTTTATTTTTTAATGTAAAACAACTGTGACAAATTTATATTAATTTTTTCTAGTTTTTATTTATTTCTCGAAAGCCCTTTCCTTTAAACCATTAATAAAACAAAAAGATAACCTATTGGATGGGAGAAGATATTTGCAAATTACATATCTAATAAAGGGTTAATATTCAAATATATAAAGAATTTATACAACTTTACATCAAAAAACCCACAAAAAATCCAATTAAAAAGTGAGCAGAGAACCTAAACAGATGTTTTTCCAAAGAAGACCTAAAGATGGTCAACAGACACATGAAAAAATGCTCAGTATCACTAACCATCAGGGAAATGCAAATTTCCTCACACTTGTCAGAATGGTTGAAATCAAAAAGATAAGAAATGAGTGTTTTTGAGGATGTGGAGAAAAAGTCAAACTTGTGCACTGTTGTTGGGGATGTAAATTGGTACATACTCTGTGGAAAACCATACAGAAGTTCCTCAAAAAATTAAAAGTAGAAATACCATATGATCCAATAATTCCACTATTGGGTATTTACCCAAAGAAAATGAAAACATTAACTTGGAAAGATATATGTACCCCTATGTTTTTGCAGCATTATTTATAATAGCCAAGACATGGAAACAATCCAAGTGTCCATCAATAGATGAATGGATAAGGAAAAGATGGTATACAAACACATGCACACATGTAATGCATTATTATGCAGCCATTAAAAAGGATGAGATTGTGCCATTTGAGACAACATGAATGGACCTAGAGGGCACTAAGATAAATGAAATAAATCAGATGGAGAAAGAGAAATACCATATGGTTCCACTCATAAGTGGAATCATAAAAAAAAAATGAACAAACAAAAACCAGAATCAGTAAATACAGAGAGAACAAACTGATGGTTGCCAGACGGAAGAGGGAGTGAGGGTTGGAAAAACTAGGTGAAGGGGAGAGGGAGATACAGGCTTCAGTTATAGAATGAGTAAGTCATGGGAATAAAAGCTCAACATAAGGAATACAGTCAATGATATTTTAATAGCGCTGTATGATGATGGATGGTAGCTACCCTTGTGGAGAATATAGCATAATGTGTAAACTTGTCAAATCACTACGTTATACCCCAGAAACTAATGTAACATTGTGTATCAACTATAGTAAAATAATTTTTTAAAAAGCTCTTTCCTTTAAAACATATAATTATATACCTGTGTGTCTACCTATCATCTATCCAGTTACCCATTCTTTGGGCACTACACATTGGATTGTATATTGCAAAACCCCAAAACCAAAACAAAAGTCCTCCCCATAGGGATGCTGTAACCCAGACCAAATACTATGCCAAGCTTTCAACCAGAATACATCAGGAAGAAGAGGATTCTTTTTGGACAATGGAATTTCCTGTTTAAAATGTTCTCTTCAAATTAAGAAAATCAAGTTCCAGAATGAAAACTCTCCACAAGAAAGAGATAGAAATAATATATTTTTTTTAACTTTCTCAATTTACAGGAAAAAAATTGAGCCTATAAAGGAGTGTATCAAACTGATTATACACTTTCAAATTTTGTGTCCAAATGACATTAATCTGCATGAAGATTCTACTAACTTACTAATGATTATTTTTAAATATCTAGTTGTTTATTGGACATGTTCCTTGAGATAAGTGATCACTCTACTCACATTTTTATAAGAAACGTTCCCCCATCAGTGTCATGCCTGTTGACATGACTGCTTACTACATGGCCAGAATACATGCAGGATCAGAATTTGGTCTCTGTCTTTTTGCAACAGAAAGTCCCAGGAGTCGGTCTTAAGAAGAGAAGGCAAGTTGAACAAGAAAGAGCTGGTTATGATGACAGCAGTGTGAAAGCCAAAATGCTATTCCAGGAGTAGGGCACAGTCTCTGTCCTTTTTTAAAAATGTTTATTTTTTGAAAGAGAGAGTGCATACATGCAAGTTGGGGAGGGCACAGAGAGAGAAGGGGACAGAGGACCCACACTGTCAGTACAAAACCTGATGTGGGGGTTGAACTCACGCTCTGTGAGATCAGGATCTGAGCTGAAGTCTAAGGTTTAACTGACTGAGCCACCTAGGCACAACTTGGTCCTTAGTTATGAGGTATTGGTCCTTATGTTACGGGAGATATTATTTCCATTCATAAGTTTTTATATTATAGTAGTATTTTTTTATTTTTTTAATGTTTATTTTTGAGAGAGAGAGAGAGAGTGTGTGTGTGAATGGAGTAGGGTAGAGAGAGAGGGAGACACAGAATCTGAATCAGGCTCCAGGCTCTGAGCTGTCTGCATAGAGCCCGACGCAGAGCTCAAACCCATGAACCATGAGATCATGACTTGAGCCGAAGTTGGACACTTAACCAACTGAGCCACCCAAGCGCCCCAATATTATGGTAGTGTTTTTGAAACAGTTACTCATTTCATATTTTCTTTTGTTGTTTTATGTGGCAAGTATTACATTCTTTCTGCCAGTGCAGGTTTATCGTCACCTAAAGAAAAATGCTTCTTTTGAGTATTCACCATGAATTCAAAAGTCATGTTGGATAACTCCTAAAACAAACATCTTGTTAGAGGTGTTATAGGCTCTTAAATGAAAACTATGTGTTTGATTTGTCATTTCTAATTAAACAGAATACGTTCATGTTGCACATAGTTAAAGGAGTCATACAGATTGTGCTGCCTTCCAAATGACCTTTAACCAATACAGTCTGAGTGGTCCTATGTGGAGGTGATCCTTTCCAGCAATTTCTTCATAAAAAGGAAAAGGATGTGTACATTAACTCATTACATATAATCTATTGAATTCAGGCAAATGAATTTCCTCCAATTTATTTCAGAGCTGATTCATTTTATCTGCATGGATTTAGTGCCATATGTGAACATCAGGCCTCTTTAAAAAATGATGGGGGATAATAAATGCTTTAGGAATTTGTTTTGCTGAAGTGAACTAACAGCAGAGGAACATATGGTGAAATATATTTTTAATTACTTTTCAACAATGTTAAATGTTTTTTTTCCCTATTTTCATATTTAATGTTCTTGATCAAACTTATGGAAGAATCTTTTCAGGAAGAACACAGCATTCTGTATAATAACACATGACTAATTTTATGGGCAATATATATCAGTACAGGAAAGCAACATTTTTGCTTTGGGAGTCTTAGAACTTTATGATTCTTCTTCATGTCTTCAAATGGAAAATACTTTACTTTCCTCCTCTCTGAAATGAAGAGATTGACACCATTAAAATATCCAATTCTACTGCAATTTTTAAAAATGTTTATTCATTTTTGAAAGAAAGAGAGTGTGAGCAGGGGAGGGGCAGAAAGAGAGGGAGACAGAGGATCTGAAGTGGGCTCTGTACTGACAGCAGAGTCTGTGCTGACAGCAGAGAGCCTGCTGAGGAAGTCTTGAACCCTTGAGCCATGAGATGGTGACCTGAGCCGAAGTCAGATGCTCAACTGATTGAGCCACCCAGACACCCCTTAATTAGCAAGAATTTGGAAATAATTTGGCTGTTGAGGGCTAACTTAAACACAAAGAGGACTTTGCATGTCTTAGCTTAAAGATTTAATGTGTGCACTGCAGACTGCTCACTGAGAAGCTATGGCATGTAGGACACGTGCTGATGGGCTGGCACTCTTGGAACTTTCCATTTTAGTGACTGAGGTGATGATATCTCTGCTTAGATTCACATCACAAAAGGCCCTGGAGTTCTGATCCCTCCTCCCATGAGTAGGTAGAGCACTGTAATGCTGGAGATGAGATAATGGCTAAAATCAACTGTCGTTGCATTTAACTAGTCATCTATACATCAGAAATTAAGGTAGGGACCAGGCTTTCCATTCCTATAAATCACCCTTTCTCCCAGAGACGAGCTAAATTATACCCTGTACATCGACCTGTGCCACCTCCATTATTAAAGGAACAGAAACACAGTAAAATAAGACACATATTGCCTGATGTCTTTCTATTTGTCCTTCTGTTCATTGCTGCTTTGTAATGTTCCTTAGTTTCCAGGAATTGAAAATTGCTTGTTATCAGAAATGATGAAAAAAGTTGTCCTCTGTGATTGTTAGCTCAGGGTACTTGTAGTCCTTGTGTTTGGTCTTTGTTGTTTTCTTGCTGAAAATGAAAAATGGGTGCACACAAAAAGAGAGAGATTAAAACAACACTTTTCTGGAATTCAAACTCTATAGTAGGTGATATTTCCACATCTGTACATCCCAAATGTTATGGTTATGGGCAACATTAGTGAGGAAGCTTTCTGGAATGCTATTGAAAGACACTCTCTGTGTGTGAATCAACCACAATCTGGCTTATTATAAACAAACAAACAAACAAACAAAAACTGCCTCTAGAGTTCATACTGAGCATAGTGACGTGTCTTCTGAAGATGTCACCTGAGTCACAGACTCCATCCTTAGTTCCCTTTCCCTTGACTAATCACATGAAGGTAATCTTTTCTGGTTGAGAAAATTTATGCTCCCTCTCTTCTGCCTGGCTCAGAAACGGCTTGCAGTTCTGCAAACAGCTGCCAAACAAGGTCAGTCACTTGATCTAGAAATCAAAACTGTATAGGCCTTAGTCATACCTCAGCTAACAAGTACTATAGGCTCCAAATTGACTGTCAGCCAGCGAGGTATGATAAGTTGGATAAGGTTTCACAGAACACTTTCTACTGAAGAAGTATTAGATTTGAGAGGGAGAGTACAGAGCAGGGAGAGGTTTCCAGACAGAAAGGGTACTTAAGATTCCTGTGACAGGATGTGAAACCATTCAACTCGAAGGAGATTTTCCTCACAAACTTCCAGTGTTTGCACATCATGGGTTAGAAAACCAGATTACATCCAACCCCACTGTGAACATCAGGTGTCCTGAGGTGTTTACCATTGGCTACAGTTGGTGTTTCTGAGTTGATGATCAGTATGGTCTGCCAGCCCATTAAAGTGATACTGAAAGCACAGTCAGGTGGTAACAACAAGCTGAAAAAGCATCTCACACTTGGAAAATGTCGAGAAAATTTCTTAAGGAAAATTAATTTTTTTTAAAAAAAATCAGTAAATCAGTTTAAAAAGTGAGCCAAAGCTATATTAAAGGGTTTTAAGATACTTTTTTCCTCTCCTTCTTGTTTCTGCAGGGATCACGAGCGGAGACACACAGAAGCATTAGTACTGTGACCTCACTGCCAGCATGTGCCCTCTGTTAATGAGGCCCCAGAGCACGCCACACTTCCAGAGTGTCTGTGTATGTGCTGCGTGAGACTTCCTCAGCTTCCTGGTGTGAGATTCTGGGCTATCTGCTGTTTTTATACACTAAATGCAAACTACTTCTCTCTATGGAAGGGAGACATTTGGGTTCTCCCAAAACCTTGTGAGAACATGAAGTTTAAAGCCTCAAGAGGACTTGAAAGAAGACAAAATAAGAAACCCTTCTCTTCACATATCTTCTACTTCTTAATGGGTTTCTTTGACATAATTCTTGAATGAGAGGTTGGTTGCATAGTCCCCATGGTCTTCTATTCCTCCGTTCTTGTCAGGGTTCCAAGCTTGGCCATGAGCTTTTACTAAAGAAGCGCTTATCAGAACGCTTGTGTGCCATGTCTAAAGGCCTCTCACACATTTGCCAGCTGTTGTGTGTGGCTTCTCTTGGCACTTCCTTTCTTTAATCATCTCTGGCATTGCCTGCCTCCTCTTCCGTGCTGCTACCAGAAATAGCCCACTCAACAGCTGGTCTCTAAGGAACAAAACTGCTGATGATCTTGCAATGTGACACCTGTCCTGCAGGTTGGAGACATTGTTCTGGCAGTTTCTAGTCATGCAGAAGCAGGTTAGGTTACACTGCAAATCTGTACTTGCTTCAAAGCTCCAGTGACTGAAACTGGCCCTCAGAACACTTCAAAGAGCAATTTCTGAGCTCTTCTTGGCCCCCGGAGGGGTGGTGAACATCACAATTCATCTATAAAAATCGCAATGGACCCCCGTGAAGATGAAATCAGGCTGAGAAATTAATTTTTGCTGATCTCTAGATAAGCAACAGACACTCCTTGAAGTGTGTGTTTGTGTTTTGGGGACTGGAGGTGCAATTTTTTTTAATCTTTGGACGCTTCATTATGCTTCAGTGTAACTAAGGATCTGCCAAATTGAACCTCATCTCAAAGGGAATTTAGGCAAAGGAATTTCCTAAAAAGGATATCAAAAGGCTTTTGGTTTATCATCTTTAAAACACAACGACCACTCTTCATTCTCCTCTGTGTCGACCTGAGTTCTCTGTAGGGTATCAAGTCTGTAAGTTATTTTGTAAGATGCCACACTGCCATCGCGTAAAGTGACTCATGGACACTTTCTATTTGAAATAGACTGCCTGACAAAAGAGAAAGCAGTAGAATATGTCAGTTCCCTGTTGAAGTCACATATGGGGAAACTTGACCGTTGTTAATCAGAGCTGCTCTCTTTGCTTAACCACTATTTCCAGGAAATGAAATCAGTCACCACCATCCCTCCTACTCTGACCACCATCATCTCAGAAATTACATACGATGTCTCACTGGAATGGTCTTCTACCTCATTTCTGGGTCACACCTGCTGGAAGTTTGACTTTGCTGTTGGATTTTTACCTCTAATTGAATGAATTCCTAAGAAGTTTTAGAAATGGCCTGCTTTAGGGCATCTGAGTGGCTCAGTCAGTTAAGTGTCCAACTTTGGCTCAGGTCATGATCTTGTGGTTCATGAGTTAGAGCCCCCCATTGGGATCGGTGCTGATACATCAGAGCCTGGATCCTGCTTTGGATTCTGTGTCTCCCTCTCTCTGCCCCTCCCCTGCTTATGCTCTGTCTCTTTCAAAAATAAACAAACATTAAAATAATTTAAAAACAGAAATGAGCTGCTTTATAAATCTCATTGGAAAATGAGGAAAAATGTTCCTTTTATATGTCATTTCCTGTTCAGAAGTAGGAGAAGTGTCCTGTTATTCTAGTGTGCTGCATTCTTTTGTTTGAAAACAGTCTCCAGTAATAGCCAATGCTGAATAGTACAGAGTGTGAATTTTGAATGTCGCTACTCACACGGATGCCCAGAGGACCCAGTCATGGCCCGGCAGGAGTCTGCTTGGCAATGAATGTAGCACAGTAAAATTGCACATGGTGGCAACTGAACCCAGGGCATTTTCGAGGCCGCTGGGATGTGTCCTGGTTGTTTTTAAAGTTTATAATTTGCAGTAAGAGGAATTCCAGTATTTTCTGGCTCCATTTAATTTTAAAATTGATGTGGGAAATACAGATGAGGATACCAGTATCAGAAGCAATGTCTTTCAAAACAACAACTGGCATTGGATTGAAGTCTGCAACTTTTGATTTTAACAATAGATGTTTGTTAGTTTCAATATGGTAGTATTGCTAGAGGGAGAAAATACATGAAACTCCCATGATGAGAAACTTCCCCCCAGCACAACAAGTACAAAATACAGAGCCGCTGACCCTACTGGCAAAGGCTACCACTGCAGAAACTCTCTAGTAGGCATGGGATAGCAGAGTGGAGTGAAAAGTTACATCAGGTAGTGCGGGAAGCTATGTATTTGTTTAGTTATTTATGACTTCTTCCTATTGTGTCTTCTATCTGGCTTAACCATAAAAGATAAACTTTAGACTTATACACAGACCAAGGCATAACTGAACTAAAATAGAAATTGATGTTAAATATGCACTGTATCCATATGACACCAAAGCAAATGATCATTTCTGTGAAAATCTGTACAAAATCAGTTACATGGCATATGTAGTGCCAAATGAAAAAAATTATTAAAAGAATGGCTATTTTAATACCATCTTGATACAGTCCTGAGGGAAATCTAACATTCTCTGAGACAAATTTCTAGTGTCCTTCATTTTGATTTTGATGAAAATTTATGTTGGTGAGAAAAATATCATTATCTGTTGCAGGAAAATGGTTGCCAGGCCTTAACTTAATGATATGGAGGGCTCTAACAGTGGGTGAAAATGGTCAGGGAGTGGTTTTAATAAGTGTGAGTGCAGTTAAGGAAAATCTTGCAGGCAGAATAAAATTTCTGAATGCTTAATGATTTTAGAAAGCTCTTTACAAGTTGACATAGACAGCTGTAATTATCTGTCCCTTACCACATTGTGGACTGAACGGGAATGCACTTTCTTAATTGAGTGAACAGATTATATTTAGTTTTTAAAAGGACCTGCTTCATTTTCCTTATTTTAATTCAAAAACTAGGGTGTTCTATGCTATCAGTTACTGTGTGAGCTGCAAAAATCAAGTAATATCTGTCACAAGGGCATGTGATGCAGTCTATGCTTGCCCCCTCCTTCTTTTACATGTCAGCATCCCTAGATGTTTTAAAAGCCAATGAGATGCAATGAAATGAATGTCTTAAATATAGATTATAGATTATAGGTAGAACCCCTCCCCCCTATACTCAAATCCTCACATTTTTTGTTTAGTCTAGAAATCTGTTGTACCAGCCAACCCCATTTTAATGTGAACAGCTATTTATACTGTCAGTTGTGAATTTTGGGATGGGAAAATGCCCACTTAGCATGGAAAGGGATGGCAAAGGTGCCAAGAAGAAGAGATAGCTCCCAAATAGACATATTCAGCAATATATCCAGCTGTGAATAAAATCACCTTTCTAGGGAAAACATGAACCCATTAAGAACAATCTGTGTTAGAATCAAATAATAGGTGTTTAAGGACAAGATTTTAGATCTCTTCAGTGAAATCTGCATTGATTTCAGCTATTGAAACAACTTGATTAACCATAAAAAGAACACTTCTCCTCTAACATTATTCTTTCATATACATTTTCTCAGAAGACTAATTTCAGATCATTTTGCTGGAAACTGTGCTGTCTTAAAGAAATATTTCCTGCAAGGATTATTGTGCAAAGTATTTTTTCTCTAAATGCCAAAGCGCAGGTGGAAGAGATAGATGGGTTACATAAAATTTAAAGTCAGCTAAGAATAGACATTTTGAGGAAAACATCTAATTTGGAAACTTATGGGTATAAATATTAAAGTTATTCTGTTAACAGTGGGAAATGAAGAAAAACAGAAAAATAAAATAAAATCAAAATGCTATAGTAGCCTTTTCTAGTTCTCATATTCCTTTTGATGTGCAGCCAGTTTCCTGGAGGGAGACTCACCATTATCATAAAATACTTGTGAATGTACCTAACATTCAATTGGCTGAGCCATTCGTTATTACCATTGTGGATGGCCATCCTCCATTCTACCTTACTTATGCACTATAGTTTACTTACCAATTCCCCTATTCTTGTACATATAGTTGCTTCCAATTATTCATATTATAAACACTATTTTGGAAAACAGCAAAGAACACAGCCCTAAAATTCAGAACTTTTGAGTTCTAACTATTTTAAGGGAATGTGACGTTGTGCAACTCACTTAATCTCATTATTATATCACTTGCCAAACATAAACAATGATCTTTGCTTTTGCCAGGATTATGGTAAATATCAAATATGCAGCTGTATGTGCATGTCTTCTAAGTTTGTAACTTACTGATATAAATACATTTGTCTCTAGGACGAGTCATATAAGATGAGGTTTATTTTGTAGAAATAAGATTCTGTGGGCATGTGCTTTTAAGTTTTAATGACTTGTAGGATTCTCTGCTAACCCCAAATTAGAATCACTGGAGAACAGTAATTGACTAATGTTAGAACGCGATAGACAGTTAAACCAGGTTGTTTACCTTCATCGATTATGGATTTTTCCTAGAGCTACCAGTAATCTGGAGGTTGAGACTTTTCAAGATAATAGCATCTTACATATACATAAAATTTTGTTCTTTACAATGTATTCCCACATAAAATATCTTAATCATTTATATGACCACATGCAGAAAATTGTGGGCACTGTGTTAACTTCACATGAAAAGGAACTAAGGCTCAGAAAAATTCTTGTATACAAGTTTGTAAAGTTACAGAGTGGAGCATGGGTCCAAGACTTTTAGTTCCAGACAATCACACATCAAAGATAGATTCCAAAGTGATGTATGGTATACTGAGCAAGTCTTGAAATAGTTATGTTGTTTTTGTGAGACCAAGTACATTGTTATTACAACATGCTCAGTCCCCAACACAAGTGAACGTCCACGTACACATACACATATGGTCTTTTTCCCTATAGAAATTCAATAAAAAAGAATTTTCAATTTTTATATCCTTAAACACACACACAGAAACATACATATTAACATAGTGATGATTTCATTTGTTTTTATGAAATTCCCAATGAGGTTGAACATTGCTCAAAGATCGTTGGTGGCTTATATTTAGAGGGGGTAAGTCTCCTCTTTATATCCTGTATTAATTGTCTACTGCTGTGTAATCAATTACACAGTCCCAAATTTAGCAGCCAAAATGCAGACCTTTATTATCTCAGAGTTGCTATGGATTGAAATTCTAGGTACAGTTTATATGGGTGCTTCAGTTCAACGTCTGTTTTCATGAAGTATGATCTGAAGACTTAACTAAGATCTGCCCCCCAACTCACTCATGGCTGTTATCCAACCTCAATTCCTTGCCATGCATGTATCCCCAGAGTTGCTTCATGACATGGTAGCTGGATTCCTCAAAAGTGAGTGAGTTAGAGAGTGAAGACACCCAGTATGGAAGCTACTGTCTTTCTGATCTATTTTGGAAGTGACATCCATCACTTTTGCTATATTTTATTCATTAGGAGGGCATCATTATGTACAGTTCATACTAAAAAGGAGAAAATTACACAAAGGCATGAAAAACAGAAGAGGGGATCATTGGAAGCCATCTTAGAGGCTACTCACCACATATCCTTTGACTATTTTTCTATCTCTTTATTTGCATGGAAGAAGTATTTATGTATTAAAGTACTTATATATTATGGCTACTCACCGTTATAAAATATGTTGCATAATTTTCTTACTGTGAAATATACCTTTTAGATTTTGTTACTCCCTTCTTCCTTCCCTTTGTCCCTCCCTCATATTCCCTTCTTCCTTCTCTTCCACCTCCCTTCCTTCTTTCCCTTTTTCTTTGTTTTTATCTTTCTTTCTTTCCTTTTTCTCTTTCTTTCTTTCTTTCTTTCTTTCTTTTCTTTCTCTCTTTCTTTCTTTCTCTTGTTTCCAGGTTATTATGTGGTCAAGTATTTCTAATGATTCTTTGTAGACTCAAATTTTAATTCATGCATAATCTTGTATTATAGATTGATTTTTATATGAAAAAATGAAAATAATCTTGTTGAAATTATTTTCACTAGAAAAATAACTCATTACTGAAACCTAATATATAATACTGACCCAGTGGTAGTTACAATAATTAAGATAACTGTGTTTGCTAAACTAATCAAAATCATTAAGTTCTGTTCCATTTTTATTTTTAGTAATTGATACAATGTGGGAATAACATAGGAAAGCATCTGGAAGCTTCTACCATGTGAAAGGTAAAAAGAGCAAGGTTGTATTTTCTCTGTAAAAATTAAATTGAGATCAATGGTTGGCATTAAAATGCTTCAGTTAACTCTTGAATTGGCTTTATAAATATGTAAGTGATTTAAAAATGGAATGGGTTTCCTTTTAGGAAAGAATATTTCTTCTCAACATTAGATGTTCAAGTAAACAAGAGAACTATTATGAAGATACAGAAACAAAATCTTGATTGGGTCAGGAAGTTGAATACATTGGTTACCACAGTCTCTTATAAGCTAACACACATCAAACATTTGAAATCTTGTCTGGTTGTAGGCAAATTTCACGAAGCATAGTCATTTATGTATTTTTTTCACTTCATAAATGGAAAATAATTTTTATAAGAAGTAAAATGAATATCAGTTAAAATTCTTATTTTCTTCCATTGTCAAATGGAGGAAATAGCATTTAGCTCAGATGTTAACAGGTCTGAATGAATTCAAATTTCTTATAAATTTCTAGGACCTGAATGAAGTTATATGAGTTTTCCCAGGTTTCTGATTGAACCAAATAAAGTGCATGACTAGAACAGCTAGAAACATTCAATGAGAAGGAAACTCTAACACATGTATTTCCTCTATAAGGCACATTACAGTCTTGTCGCCAGATAGCACTTCAGCACTATGCCTGGGGGCCTTCATAAATGGCAAAATCACTAAAAAAAAAAAAAAAAAAAAAACCATAAAAATGTAAAAAATAACACTAAATAGACAGCAAAAATGACAATTGTTTATAGTATGAGAGCTAAAACAAGAAGGCATGGCACCATCTTGTTCCACTTCAGCTGACAACGTGAACATTGGGTGACTCAAGTGTTTTGTCCCTCAGTATGTCCTCAAATGACCACAGATGTACTGCGATTATTGACTTGGGAGTTGTCAAGAAATTTTCGTGAGTAAGAAAATTTACAAATAGGAAACCCATTAGTAATGAAAGTAGCCTCTCCCTGCTAAGTACTATATAAGAAAAGGTATATGTGAAAGGGCATTTTTTCAATATTGATGAGATGGGCTCATTTTACAAGGATGTTGGCAAATGAACCTGTATGATGCAAATGGTATTTTGGTTGACAAATGTGTGACCAGAGCCCACAGAAATCTAACCCTATATCGCTCCCTAGAGCAATAATCAGTATTTACTAATGCAGTGCTTACAGTGACTTTATAGAACATAACTACCATGAATAATGAGAGTCAAGTGTATAGTCACCAAGACAGCAATGGTAGTGCTAGATTCTTGCTTTCTTTGTACTAAGTATAAGGGTAAGCATTTCACAATTTTAAAACAGAAACTGAGAAATCCTTATTATTCATATTTTATAGAGGGTGAGATTGAGAGTCAGAAAATTTAATGTTCTAAAGCAAACAGAGAGCTGGGTTTTGAATGCAGGGCTCTCTGAGTCTGAAGTCAGTGATCTTTCTGTTATTCTATACTTTAATCATAAAGTTGATTAAATATCTATTATTGTCAGGCCTACTTGTAAAGTCAATGATTCGGACTGTCATAATTCCCCAGTGTCAATGTAGCAGTTAGGGAGGAAATTTCTCATGTGTCAACAAATTCATGCCTCTGGCATTTGTCACAAAAGGATTAATACAGTATGTTCCCTCTTCTTCCTCCTCTCTTCTCTTACACATCCTATCATTGTTTTATAAGATATAGTATGGCTACTGTTAGGATATATTCCAGAACATTTCATTTGTTTGGACATGTCATCAGATCTGTTGATTTAGATTCTTCTAATTTCCATAAATGATTATATTAATGAAAAATACAATAGCATTGTAACTGTAATACTGATTTGGGAATTGCATAATTATGGGAATAAAAGTTTTCAGAACTAGAGGTAGAATTGCTTTACCATCTCTAAGCTTTTTGCTATTTCTACTACTGTTAATAGCATGAAATTTAAAAGTATGAAATTTTCAGATAAAACAAATCATATTTTTGTTTATGATTTTTCACCTTTGGAGAAATTAAAAGAGCACAGAAATATTATTTTAGAGAAATGTTACAGAGACAAAATGATATGTATCACACTTCTTGAAAGCAGATGACCTTTCTTTGGGTCTCGTGTAGGTGGAAGGAAGGGGTAGGCAAGAGAAAATTTAGGAAGGCAGCTCATGAGAAATGAAGAGGAGACATGGCCTCCTCACTTCGTAGAATGGTCCCTTCCATAATATGCAATCCAGGGCATGTGTCAGTGAGTTCTCTGCCATTAAGTTTCTTCTCAGAAAAATTCACCAGACTATTATATAATGTGCTTGTGGTGAAGAAATGCTATTTATCATCTTCCAGCCTAACACTGTGAAAATATTTGTAAGGATACCAAGACTCTTAAATTCATAATTCTACAACATATCACAACAGTCTTCTATGGTCACATTATGAATGCACACTTGGATGTGATATATACAAATGAAGATTTTAGTCATTCAATGGAAAAGTCTATGAATATATGGGAGGCAATATGACTGCATGGGTATAAAGGAAAATTGAGTTGAGGAAAGATCATCTGCCTCCTGCACGTTCTTGCCTGAGCTTACTCTGCTTGCCAAGAAATACAGAACATAAATCTGTTTTTACAGTTTTCCAGAATATCTTACAGATGGATTTCCAATCACTCTTACATAGATATTCATTGTAGATATAAGTCTTATAACTTAATGTAAGGTGTTACTTACAGATTCATAAAATATTATGTCTGTAAATGGCTACAATAACTGAAATGTATTCCAGTTTCATCTAGAATAGTGCTCTCTGTTTGTCATTCACCCAAGTATATGCTACAAGTCTTTTTTTTTTAAGTTTTTATTCAAATTCCAGTTAGTTAACATACAGCATAGTATCAGTTTCAGATGTACAATATAGTGACTCAACACTTCCATACATCACCCAGTGCTCATCACAATGAGTTCACTCCTTACTCCCCATCACCTATGCTTAAAAGTACTTTCTGTTTGTATTTAACTAAACAGTAAGAAGTTATATCAGCTCTTCCATAAAGAAAATTACTATTTGAAATGTCCCACTACTATTGTTGTAACATTCAGAAGCTATCACTGGGGTGGGGGGTGGGGGTCTTGATGTATCAGGGAAATGTTAGAATACAATTTTAAAGGAAATTATTATCATTTAAGTTACATTTTAATTATAAAATTGTTTTAAAAGTTCAAAGATGAATGTAAAGAAATCACAAAAATGTTAATACCCAGATAAAAGCAAAATTAACATTTATTAAAATTTTTCTCTCTCTTCACTATGTGTCTATATTCCCTGCTATGCTCCATTAATACAGATATTTTGAGAAAATAGCCTATCTACTTTTCTTTGTGTCAGCATTCTCTCTGTTAAAAAATACAGTAGATGTGAAAGATGAGTTGAAATAGAGATACCACTTGTTTAGTAAGTGAAATAATACTTAATTTTGATTAAGAAATAGAGGAATAAACAAATGTCTTGGAAATTAATCTTTGAGTGTCTACTTTTAATGCCAATAATACAATGAGCTGGACTTGTATTCACATTCATTATTTGTGAAATGGTACAGCATGTAGCTTTGCATAAATTGCCTCTACAGTATATTGATTTATAAGCAGCACATATTTAGTGATTCATATGACCACAAACTATTTCTAAGGTATTTCTCTTTCTTATCCATAATTTTTGAAAACATTTCAGAGACATAAAGGTGAAATGGGTGTCTTGTGATTAATAAAGGTGACTTTTGGACCCCACCCAAGGGCTAGTTGTCAGGATGACTGACCAGGTGATGAAAAGGTTGTAACTTTGAGTCCCATTCCAACCTCTAGGGAGGAGAGAGGGATGAGATTTGAATTAGCCAATGGCCAATCACTGTCAGTCATGACTGTGTAATGAAGGCTCCATAAAAATGTAAGAGGAAAGCTTTTTGTCCTTTTCATTTGTTTGTTGTTTTTGTTTTTGGAAAGCTTCCATGCTTAGAAAGTCAGAACTCTTCCACATGCCAGCCAGCTAGTCCCCAAGCTCCAAAAGACAGAAGCTCCTTTGGGACCTTGCTCAGTCTATCTCTTCATCTGGCTATTGCTGTGTATTCTTTATCATATCCTTTAATAAACTGAATGTTTCCTTGAGTCCTGTGAATTGCCCCAGCAAAAAACTAACAAGATCATTGGACCCTCCACTCTAGGCAATCAGTCAAAAGCAGAGAAAGCCTGGAGCTTTCCACTGGCATTTGAAGGGGGGTAAGGGCAAACAATGTTGTAGGACTGAACCTTTAACCTGTGGAATATGTTGTTATCTTTGGTTAGATAGTGTCAGAATTGAGTTGAATTCCCAGACACCTTGATGGTGTCCGAGAATTGCTTGGTAGCTGTGTGGTGGTGAAACATGGGTTGTAGCAGATTAGGTCCGGGAACCCTAAAAAGGTCACAAGTACAAGACAGCCAATATATAACAAATGAAAGAAATCTTAAAGAATTGCTCTCATGACTCCATTTGAGTTTATATTTGTTTGTACTTTTTTAAGACTTTCCATGTTTTTATACACATACTCATTTTGGCTGTATCATTGGAGCAGTAAGAAAAGCATTAAAAAAAAACAAATTTTTGCATAAGATGAACATATTGTCATTTTAGAGCATTTATTATATTGTCCAAACACTTTTGAGGAAATCACCAGGATTCCTTGAGGCCTTAAAAAATTTAAAAAAATATATGATAGACTATATTTGATATAGATACTGAATTATATTTATAATTGTTAAGTATTATCACAATTTAAAAGTAGGCAACCCATATATCTCAGAATAGATAGCCTTATAAATTCTTCTTAAATGTCAAGAAGCAAAATAGGGAATTTGCCTCATGGCAAATTCATGTTTATTATTTTTCTATAAGATGAAGTTAACATGTATGGAACTACAAGATTTTATTATTCTAAACACAAAGCAGGAGGAGCATTCATGAAGAGGGCTGGAAATGTTAGATAAGCTTTCAGTGACTGGCGGTCCCAATGCTAGCTATACTTAAGTTATCTTGTGTGCTTCCTTATTATTTTGCCCTGTTGTTGCTAAAGGGGAAATCTATTAATGGAGAGGAAAATTCAGACCAAAGAATCAATTACTTCCCTTTCTATATTTATCATGATAGGTCTATCCTTTTATGATTAACATGAGGACACAGGTTGCAGTATAAATGACTTGAACATTCAAAGATGCTTTACCTTAAATAAAATTAGATACTGGTGACTGGCAGTCACAAATATGTGAAATAAAGGACATATGCTTAAAATCACTTCCTTCTTCCCAATACATTCTTCCTTCTGCTGCCAGGGCTGTGCTAGCCCCAAGTTATTCTAGAGATTGGCTCACCAGCTGGGCTTTATTACACCAATTAGAAAGGTGACCTTTTTTCAATAAACAGTGGCTTTATATATTTTGTTCAATGTGAAAATTATAAGCTGCATATGTAGAACATTTCAAATGAACCAAAACATCGAATAAATACTATTGTAGGAGGTTAATGTACAAAGTTTTACAACATATTTCCATTTTATCATATGTAACTTGGATGGATTTCATGGAAGTAGACACAAAGTAATAGTTATACAAGATTCCAATGTGAGTATTGCTATCATTTCTTGTATGAGATCACAATTGCTTTGACTTTCTGAAAAATATAAAAATGATGCAATCACTTGACTAACACATTATCGTGCATATAAAGTCATTTCTCCACTTAAATGTATGTGAATGCTGCTAGCATTACGTTTTTAAAGAAACTACTTAAAATTAGTAATCATTAATGAGATCATTTAGAATTTTATGTTTTGGAAATGTAGATATTTGAACATCCTTTGTTATTCTCTAGAGAATTACTGCTCTTCAAGCTCAGGAGCCTGAAAAAATAATTATTAAAATATAACAAAACATATTTAAGGTATAGCATTGTGGATTGCAAATAAGCTCTTAGGTTAGTTCTACCCTTTAAAAAATGTCAGCTTGATTAAATTACTTAATATTACTTCCAATTTCATTAACTTAAAATAGAATTACTAATATCAATATCATAAGGCTGTTATTATAATTAGCGTGAGATCAATTTAGGTAAAATATTTAACCATGACTGGTATGTAGTGAGTGCTCAACCAATATTTGTTGACTGGATGCATGGATAAATATCTTTGTCAGGATGCAGCATTAAATCACGTTTCATTACAAGAAAAAAGGAAAATGACATGTTTTCTACCAGAAAACATTTATTGATTTGACTATAAGTCTATACTGGCTGAAATGTTTTAGTCGATCATCAACATTATTAAATGCATTTACAAGTCTAAGCTCTAGTTATATACCCACGATTTCCAAAGAGCAGGAAAAAATACAAAATTTAAGAAAGAGAACAGTATGTGTAAATGTGTACTACTGAATATGTGCAATCTTATATATCTCAAAATGTTCACCATAGAAGAATGAATACTCAAGAATTCCTTACGTGTGTGTGTGTGTGTGTGTGTGTGTGTGTATTCATGAGAGGTGGTGTCTATTAATCTGGATAACTTATAGGCAGATATTTGTTTCTAGCGTTAAGTTCTAGAAGAGAGGAAGTGATTTCTATGAAGGCTGAGTTTAGAGTTCAAAGTCCTATGGTTTTCATTTCAACTGAATTACATCTTAGTACCATAATTTTGGACAATTCAAATTTTTCTGAGACTCATCTCCCTCATTAATTGAGCCTAGAGAAGGATAAATGAAGTAATAACTTGAAAGTGCTTGGTGAACCAGAAAGCATTGGTTCATCCATAGTGTCATGGGGTTGTCATCTATCATTGCCAGGAGGACATGCGATCATGTTCATTGTGATTTCCAGATCACAAGCATGGAACATGATCAGTTGCTTCTTCCCATGCTATCCTGGTTCTACTTCATGGACCCAGAAACTGCCATAAACCTTGATATTTGTGAGGGGTTAAAGAGGGAGAGGCATTCTGAGTCAACCTGTATCTACCAGTTTATGCTAATGCTATTTCTTGTAATGATTAGTTAGTATTCCTTCATTTTCAGATGATTCCACCATTATTCCTCAGTTTTCTATTTGCATATTACTATTTGAACCAGTTCTGTTATCTTAGACCTTAAGTTGAAGCCTACAGTATCCTGAAAGAAAAATTAAATGAGCTCTTCCATTACATTTCTGGAAGCACTTCTTTGGAATTGCCTCCCTTAATGCTAAATAAATCCTGATCCTCTGCTACTTCTCTATTCTCATACATTTTTATTTTGTGACTACCAATCAATAATGCAGTTTGTTATATATCTGTTAACCTAATTAGACTGTAAACTCTTTGATGGAAAGAACTGTATCTTTCGTAAAAAATATTATTTTATGTCTATGTCTATAACGATTACCACAATGCTAACATGCATACTTATTCAACTGAAAGGAGAAGATAAAAAGGCAGATTTATAGGAATCCCTGGGTGGCTCAGTCAGTTAAGCATCTGACTCTTGATGTTAGCTCAGGTCATGATCTCACAGTTCGTGGGACTGAGTGCTGTGTTGGGCTCTGAGCTGACAGTGTAGAGCTCATTTGATATTCCCTCTCTTGATCTCTCTTTCTGTCCTTCCCTTGTTTGTGCTCTCCCACTTTCTCTCTCAAATGATAAATAAATAACTTAAAAATAAAAAATATATGATAAGTTACATATTTTCCATAATAAATATATGCTCATTAAAGACAATTTAAAAAATATTTAAAAGAAAAAAATCAACCTACTAATAATACCAGAGTCAAAAATGCAATCACTGACAATAAGAAGATATTACCTTATAACCACTATATTTAATAAAATTAAAAAGATGGACATTATTAATTGTTGGTAAAGAAGAAGGATAAAGCTGATAGGAGTGTAAGTTTGGTCATTATCTTTTGGTAGTATCTATGAAATGTATATACCTCATGACCCTATAATTCTTTACTAGGTATGTAACCGAGAAATCTCTGGCATTCAAGAAAGCACATGAAATTATGTTTACTGAAGTATTTTTTTATAAGAGAAGGAAATAGAAAGCAATCCATATGTCCTACCAGAAAGAGAGTGGATAATTGAAGAAATACTATACAGCAGAGAAAGGAATGGATAGAATCTATAGAAATGATCCCTGAAAGTATAGTCTTAGGAATGGATAGAATCTAAATGTGTGGATGTGGACACATTTTATAAACATTACTTGAGTGTAAGGAAAAAGTTGCAAAATGTTTCCTTTGTTTATATCATTTACATACATTCAAGTCCCACATTCATATTATACTATGTGATACAGAGTTTATACTACATATCTATATATATGGTAAAATTCCAAAAACAGAAGGAAAAACAAAATCTATGATATACTCATAGGGAGGGTGAAATAAGGAAGTATAGGGAGAAAGACAAATGAGATTAGGGAGTGGGGAGTAGTAGTTTAAATTTATCTACAGCATTACAATAAGAATAAAATTAGTTTACCAATGTATTTCTTTTACTTGCCTACACATAGAGTTTAAACTTAAATATCTATTGTTATTTATTCAGATCTTAGCACATACATCTCTATTTTCTTTTTGCTACGTACAATTTGAAAAGCTTTCCAGTGGCAATTACTTCCTGTGGCATTTAAAATGTATTGGAAACATTTATTGGATACATACTTGATGGGAGGCAGTTTTTCAAATTCTGCACAAGAATGAGAACCAATGTCTTAATTTTGAGTCTAAAAAAATAGGAGTCAAGGTGCCACATATTGATTACCAGCTAGAAAATTTCTCAGAATGATTATTACCAAATTGAATTCTCTCTATATTTTTCATAGTAACACTTTAAAAATGTGCATTACCAAAGAAAGAAACAGATTAACAGTAAAAACACAACCATGTAAATATATACAATCATTTACTATTACCCTCTCAAGACACTGTTTTCGAAAATGGATCTGAGATAGAGCAGGGACTGCAAAATCCAGTGTTCCCTGAAACTGAAACTCTATGCCCCTTGAGCCTTGAGTAGTATTATCTTGCACCAACACAAAGACAAGAAGTTTACCAAAAGGCGAAACTCAAAGACTGGCAAGCCTGAGCCAAGATGTACATCCACACTGACCTTTCATTGATTTTCTCCCTTACTATAACACTAAAATTCAGGCTCAGGGGTGAAGATTTAATATGCTAATTAGACACGGGATGCATGAAGAAACATGACCTTTAAGTGTGCAAGTGCTAATAAATCCCCACCTCTACAGGCTCAAATGTCCTCCTTCTCCAGCCTAGCCCTCTCTAAAATTTTCCTTGACCTCATCCTGGGCCAAAGAACCAGCCTGCAGGACTCTGCTTTGTGCTGTCTTCCTTGTGTTCCAGTGTAAGCCCAAATAAAAGCCTTGGACTGGAACTCCTAGTTGGCCTCTTGTCAATTTCTACTGTTTCGAGAGTCCAAGGACCTGATTTTACATCAGATATAGGGGTGGTCCGCAGTACAATTCACATGCTCTAGGCAAAGTCTCTCTCCTTTTTCTTGGTTCTGCCATTCCAAAGGCTTTTTTTTTATTTTTTTTTTATGTTTTTTATTTATTTCTAGGAGAGAGAGAGAGACAGTGTGAGCAGGGGAGGGTCAGAGAGAGAGGGAGTCACAGACTGAAACAGGCTCCAGGCTCTGAGCTGGCAGTCAGCACAGAGCCCGACGCGGGGCTCGAACCCGAACCGCGAGATCATGACCTGCGAAAGTCGGACGCTTAACCGACTAAGCCACCCAGGCGCCCCTACAAAGGCTTTTTAGATATCAGTGGAATAAATGCATCCATATGAAATGATCCATTCAATTTCTACTTCCCTGCAAAACAGTGAATCAATTTCTTCAGGGTCTTGGGTAATT
This sequence comes from Hyaena hyaena, assembly GCF_003009895.1. NCBI lineage: Eukaryota > Metazoa > Chordata > Mammalia > Carnivora > Hyaenidae > Hyaena > Hyaena hyaena. Next base: position 852,647 of record NW_024081435.1, read on the forward strand.
TACTGATGTTTTTGAAGTTAAATGAAAACTAGGTGTGTCTCCTACAGTGCATTTTTCTTGCGAAAAATTATAGTCCGTGTTGTGCTGCCAATTTATAATAAGCTCTGGAAGAAAGCTATGGATTGTGATGGTAGGTATTTAGGTTGGGTTTATAACCAAGAGCTGAAACAGAAAGACTAAATGTCTATTTTACCACTTTTTATGATAGTCAAGGAATGTTGGATGAAGCAAGTTCATTACAACTATATTTGAAATATGTATTTTTTAGACAATTCCTTAAAATGTGAAATTGAATATATGTTTTCATCATAAGACCTTGTCAACTCAAAAGAAAAACAAAACCAAGGGTTTTATAAGGCATGACCAATATGGGTTTTTTGGCTTTACATGTAAATAAAAATACATCAGAAGAAGGATCTATGTAAATTCAAGGTTGGCGTTGGCCTGCCTCTTGTGCTAGCTTTCTACTAAGTAACTGAAAAACAGCAGATACAGGCACTGAGTGGAGGTTGTTCTAGTAAAAAGGCAAAAGCCATGAGACATATGTTTTTCAAATTTGAAGCTACATTCAAACAATTTTTGGACACTGGCAATTAAAAAAACATTTAAAAGACGGACACAGAAAAGAATTATAGGCGAATAAAAACAAAGTCAGTCAAACTCTGGGCTTCTGCCAAATCTGACAGGTGAGCAATTGGCAGAGACTTGAGGGGAACTTAGACAATAATAGAAGTAGTAGTGCTGAGGGCCACCTGCTTCTTTTAAGAGATTAACTATTGTTAAGCCCTTGGCGCTCTGCAATGGAACCTTGTATCCACAGGCAGGAGGCAGGTGCACTGTGGTATTAGTCTCAGGAATTCATGCCAAGTCACAGAGAAACATCCCGCTTTCCATTGAGGGCAGAGAGAACACGCAACAAAATAGCTGAGGTGTGTGCTGTCATGAGAGTTTCTTAGAGGTTGAACCTTCCTTCAGGCAGTCAATGTATATATTATCCATCCATTTTTAGTAGAAACAAAAATGTGCCTTAACAGCGTCAAATGTTAGATCTGGTGCCGGCTCCTTCAACATTTCTTTATTTTGTACTTTTGTACATAGAGCATTATTCAAGGTGTAGAGGATGACCCTTTTGAAATAAGCCCAGAAGTAATAAAGGAAGCAGAAAAGATTTTGGATACAGATCTCATTATTATCTTTAGGAAAGTAGCTATTTGCAAAGGTAATGTTCACAGTGTTGGGCAGAGAGTAAATCGTTGTTAATATCCCCCTGCAAATTTAGAGGAGATATTTTATGATGTAGTACAGGAAGGTGTCATAGAGTCCTCATTTCTGCAATGGCATATTCCTTTCAGCTCAGATTTGAATCCAGAAATAACTTTCCATGCCAAAAGTTCTTAAAATGTCTCTCTGATCATCACAGCAGTGCACATACTTGATTCTCTTCTGAAAGAATGCGGATAAAGAGTGCTTAGATTAGAGAAAGCATCTTGGAGAACCACACAGTGTTTTTGGATAATAAGAAAGTCAGGTAAATAGCACTGGGTGGAGTTTATTAATGGGAAGCAAGGGCTTTGGTAGCAGCCACACTGATGAGGGCTTGTCGTTAATAACTGCCATTTGAATGTACAGACTACCTGCAGTTAATAGGAAAGAATCCTAAGTGAGAATTTTCCACAGAAAGAGCGTAACATGGGACTGTAAAAGAAAGCCTAGGATAGATCAAAAGTATTTTCTCAGCTACACTGATTTAACCTTATCATTGACTTCTTGGTGAGAAGAAATTGTGGATTGAGATCAGAACCCCTGTTATAAATTTTATAGTTTATGTACTGTAATGGTGTATGCCAAAATATACATGTAGTCATCCCCATAAAAAAAGAATTTAAAAATATACAATGAATCTTGGACTTCAAAGATCACCACAGGAATGGTGATAACTCTTAACTGGCTCATATAAGCAAGATGTTGGTGTAGATCTGCCTCAGTGGGCTTTGAATTGCTGTGTAACATATAGGAATATATTTCATTAGTAATAGGTAAGAACTACCAGTTGGATAATTTTGCATATAATTAAATAAATAAAACAGATATGGGAAAACGTTAAATAGTGAGTATCTGTGGATGGATAATCTATGGTAAACAGTGATGACAAGTTTATTGTCAACAATTAGTACAACCTCCAAGCAAATTCAAAGTTTGTTTTTATTGTCATCTTTCAGCTTTGAGGACTTATATTGTATAATTATTTGCTTATCTGAAATGTTAATATCCTCACCTTTCCCCTTCCTCTTGAGTCTCATGATGCTGAAAGTACCATCAGTCTTTTGTTTACATGGAAACAATATGAGAAGTGGAAAAAGTATAACTTTTGAAGTCCAAAAGCCTTCAAATACAGCATTTAAAGTTTCATACAGGCAATGGGGGAGCCTGGGTAGCTCAGTCGGCTAAGCATTCAACTCTTGGTTCTGGCTCAGGTCATGATCTCACGGTTCATGAGATGGAGCCTCTTATCAGGCTCTGCACTGACAGCATGGAGCCTGCTTGGGATTCTCTTTCTCCTTTGCTTTCTGCCCCTCCCCTTCTCAAAACCAACAAATAAGTAAAGTTTCAAGCAGCCTATTAAAATATTAGACATTTTGAGATTCCATAAAATTTGCTAATATAATCCTATCACCCTTTCCCAAGTGCCGACTATGTTCCAGATACTTGGAGAATGCTTCATGTATTTTGGCTCTAGTTCTAAAGTCAGCCCTGCAGGTATATATTATTATCCATGTTTGTTAGATGAAAATACACTGCCCAATTAAAATAAGATTTTACTCAGGGCATTTCAGCCAGTAAGGAGCTTAAGTGTTTCCCCAAGCTAAGCTTTCCCAGCTCCCAATGGAGAGGTTCAAATCAACTGTACAAAGAAATGCAATAATACAAACTACATACGTAATTTAAAATTCTCTGGTAACCATATTTTATTTTATTACTTTCTACTAACCATATATTTAAAAGTAAAGGGAAATCTGTGAAATCAAGTTTCACAATATTTTTACTATTCCACTATATCCTAAAATTATCATTTCAAAATGGAAAAAATATTCATGAGATAGTGTACATTTTTTTTTCCCCTTATGAAGTCTTTGAACTCCTGTGTGCTTTGGTACTTACAGCACAACTCAGTTTTGTCTAGCCCCTTTCCAGTGCTCAAGAGCCACCAGAGGCTGAGAGGCTCGTGGCTACTGTATTCACGGTTCAAGTTCATGTCATTTAAAAATAGTTAACGCAGAACAGCAGATAAAAGTCCAGGGTCTGTTGATCCCTGTCTTTACTACTTGCCATTGGAATCACAACTGGGCAATAGTCTTTTCCAGAGTCTTTTCCCACGTGAGTAAAAATGAGGTGATTCTGGTTGGCCCACAGAATTGGGAGGGATAAGTTAGGTATCTTGTTGGAAAAATTTGGTAGGTTATCTGAAACAGAAGTATCAAAAAATAAAAGGCCCATTCTCTCTCTTTTTTCCCTTCTTTTACTCATAGATTGTGCTCTAAGAGAATGTTTTTAGAGCCCCAAAGCTTAACCAACAAGACTTCTCCAGGAAAAGCTTGAGAAGAAGCCATGTAGAGCCTCATGTGTATTTCAATAAGAGTTTATACCATGGTTTAGCTCACCATGAGTGGCTGAAGGAGACTGAAAATATGAAAATGGTGGACTTTCTCGGTTCCATTTCAGTTAAGATTTAAGGTGACAGTTAGAAGGGATTCATAGAGAGGCTGACATGACAACAAGTCAAAGGTATATAGTCTATAACCAAACATTAATTATTTCAGATTGTTTGTATTTATTTCACTTGAGCCAGTGGAGATAATTAACCATTCCTTTACAATGAACAAACTGATACCAGATCAAAACAAACACTGCCAAGGATTGGATACCAATATCAATCCATTTTTTAAAATAAATTATTGTGGCCCATGGAGACAGTTTTGTTGATATTCCAAATTAAGTATTATAATATTATGTAAATCTTTCACTTTGTGTCACATAATGCATCAGAATTATATGTGTGAAGTGTGTAGAGCACAGTACTGAGAACTACATAAACTTAGGCTTGGAAGACAATTATTCCCTTTGTGAGTTGTGATACTTGGAGCAAACTCTTAATTTTTCTGAGTTCCTATTTCATCATTTACCAAATGTATATAATAATACTTGCCTTGCATATCCTTTGTTAAGATTAACATTGATGTTAATGAAGATTTTCCATTGTGCATGGTGTGTGACACATTAAGAAATGATAATTAATATAGTGTTATGGTGGTTTTATGAAAAAGAAATATTTTGTAGTTTAACAATCTTTGTGAAACTTTAATATACTATAAAATCAATCTAAAGTAAAAGTGACATAATGTAAATCTATCGTCAGTCTAATGTAAAAGTAACTTGGTTTGGAGTCAGTGACCTTCCTTTTTTTTTTTAATAGTTTATTGTCAGGTTGGTTTCCATATAACACTCAGTGCTCATCCCCACAAGTACCCTCCTCCATACCCATCACCCCCCTTTCCCCTCTCCCCCACCCCAATCAACCCTGTTTGTTCTCGGCATTCAAGAGTCTCTCATGGTTTGCCTCCCTCCCTCTCCCACACTATTTTCCTCCCTTCTTCTCCCCCACAGTCCTCCGTTAAGTTCCTCTTAATCTTGCTATACGTGCAAACATATGGTAGCTGTCCTTCTCTGCCTGACTTATTTCGCTAAGCATAACACCCTCAAGGTCCATCCATGTTGCTACACATGGCCAGATTTCATTCTTTCTCATTGCCATGTAGTAGTCCATTGTATAGATAAACCACATCTTCTTGATCCATTCATCTGTTGATGGACACCTAGGCTCTTTCCATGTTTTAGCTATTGTTGAGAGTGCTGCTATGAACATTGGGGTACATGTGCCCCTGTGCATCAGCACTTCTGTATCCCTTGGGTAAATTCTTAGCAGTGCTATTGCTGGGTCATAGGGGACTTCTATTGTTAATTTTTTGAGGAACCTCCACACTGTTTTCCAGAGGAGCTGCACCAGTTTACATTCCCACCAACAGTGTAGGAGGGTGCCCATTTTTCCACATCCATGCCAGCATCTAGAGTTCTCTGATTTGCTCATTTTAGCAACTCTGACTGGCGTGAGGTGGTATCTCAGTGTGGTTTTGATTTGTATTACCCTGATGAGGAGGGATGCTGAGCATCGTTTCATGTGCCTGTTGGCCATCTGGATGTCCTCTTTGGAGAAGTGTCTGTTCATATCTTCTGCCCATTTCTTCACTGGGTTGTTTGTTTTTCGGGTGTAGAGTTTGGTGAGTTCCTTATAGATTTTGGATACTATCCCTTGATCTGATATGTCATTTGCAACTATCTTTTCCCATTCCGTCGGTTGAGAAACAGTTTTATGGGTTGTTTCCTTTGCCGTGCAGAAGCTTTTCATCTTGATGAGATTCCAGTAGTTCATTTTTGCTCTTGATTCCCTTGCTTTAGGTGTTGTGTCAAGTAAGAAATTGCTGCGGTGGAGGCCAAGGAGGTTGTTTCCTGTTTTCTCCTCTAGGGTTTTGATGATTTCCTGTCTCACATTCAGATCCTTTATCCATTTTGAGTTTATTTTTGTGTACGGTGTGAGAAAATGATCTAGTTTCATTCTTCTGAATGTTGCTGTCCAGTTCTCCCTGCACCATCTGTTAAAAAGGCTGTCTTTTTTCCATTGGATATTCTTTCCTGCTTTGTCAAAGATTAGTTGGCTGTACACTTTTGGGTCCAATTCTGAGTTCTCTATTCTATTCCATTGGTCTATGTGTCTGTTTTTGTGCCAATACCATATTATCTTGATAATGACAGCTTTGTAGTAGAGGCTAAAGTCTGGGATGGTGATGCCTCCTGTTTTGGTTTTCTTCTTCAATATTACTTTGGCTATTCGGGTTTTTTTGTGGTTCCATACAAATTTTAGGATAGTTTGTTCTAGTTTTGAGAAGTATGCTGGTGCAATTTTTATTGGGATTGCAGTGAATGTGTAGATTGCTTTGGGTAGTAATGACATCTTAACTATATGGAATGTTTTTCCATTTCTTTGTGTCTTCTTCAATTTCCTTCATAAGTTTTCTAAAGATTTTATCATATAGATCTCTTATATCTTTGGTTAGGTTTATTCTTAGGTATTTTATGTTTTTTGTGTGTAATTGTGAGTGGGATCAATTTCTTGATTTCTCTTTCTGTTGCTTCATTGTTGGTGTATAAAAATGCAACTGATTTCTGTACATTGATTTTGTACCTTGCAACTTTGTTGAATTCTTGGATCAGTTCTAGTAGGCTTCTGGTGGGGTCTGTTGGGTTTTCTATGTAGAGTATCATGTCGTCTGCGAAAAGTGAAAGTTTGGCTTCTTCTTTGCCAATTATGATGCTTTTTATTTCCTTTTGTTGTCTGATGGCTGATGCTAGGACTTCCAGCACTATGTTAAACAACAGTGGTGAGAGTGGGCATCCCTGTCGTGTTCCTGATCTCAGGGGGAAAGCTCTCAGTTTTTCCCTGTTGAGGACGATGTTAGCTGAGGGCTTTTCATAGATGGCTTTGAGTCAGTGACCTTTCATATCTGTCCACCTATAAATAATTTATTGTTCACTTGTCTATTGTCCATTTAAAATATATGTAAATTTTCCAGTTGATAGAATGTTACTAATCATTTGGAATCTCCCAAGTTTTCTCTCTAAACCCATTGTACCTTCTCATCCCCAGAGGTAACCATAATCCTGAATGCTTTCAAGGTTTCATTTTTATTTTATTTTCTTGGCTTCATTTTTGTAAGACTCATATAAACATATGTTTATAAAATGCATCATTTAGTTTTGCATGGTTTTATGTTTCACATAAATGGAAGCGTACTGTATACATTCTTCTTAAATTTGCTCAAATAATTTTTATAAAATGCATACAATAATTTTAAAAATTATTTGTTTTTCTGTTATAAGACATTAGATTGTTTACAATTTCTTGCCTTAACAAATAATGCTTCTAGAAACATTTTTATATCTCATTTATATCAGTATATTTATTTATCTATACATGAACGTGCACACACACACACACACACACACATGTTTTCCTAGGATATATTTGATGACTGGATTGCTGTGTTATGATGCACATTTTCAACTTTACTAGATAATACCAAATTATGTCCCAACACAATTATTCCAGTTTATATTCCCAAAGACCAATAATACTTAAAAGACTTTGGTATTGGCATAGGATGCACAGGCTAATTGAACAAAAAGTCTAGAAACTAATCTGTGTGAACATAGGAACTTGATTTATGAGAGTAATGGCATTGCAGATCAATAAAAGATGTAGGATAATTGGATACACACAGTGAAAAAACCAAACTGAGTCCCAAGCCTTACTTCATTCCAAAACTGAGTATCATTTCCAGGTGAATTCAAGACTTAGATGTGAACAACAAAAATATAAACGTTTTAGAAGACCATATAGAAAAATAATCCTATTACCTCAGGCCAAAAACATTTCTTAATGAAGACTATATAGTCTATTACATGCTTTTTCTCACCAAGGGACACAAAAAAGGGAGTAAAACAGATAAACCAGAGAGTAGAACAAGTGTTTTCTTTTTAAAACTCCTAAATATTACAGTTGGCCAAATAAGAATAAGAGGTAAGTCGATAAATTAGAGTAACTAAGCTATTATTACCTTGCAAGATTTATCAATAGTAAATATTCTTTTATGTTATATATATTATATGTATTATATGTATATGTATATATAATATATAAATTCATACATATAGATTTCTTACTAATCTTTAAAAATGTAAAAACCATTCTCAGCTCACAGGCAGGACAAAAATAGACTGTGGTCCAGATTTGTCCTGTGGGCCCTATGTAATATTCAAGTTCATCACATATGGAACTAGTATATTAACATGTAAGGATTTTAAAACTTGAAAAAGTACTGCATTCATGCAGACACATAATCATGATTTAGAACTACAGGTGTCTCCAAACTGCTTCCTCTCTGGGAGCAATGACATTTTATCCAGGAGGAAATTGGGGACTAGAATGGTCTGGAGCTGGTGGCCAAAGGGAGCAGGGACAGAGTCTCTAACTGTTGGCCTGCTCAGGGCTGCTCACTGGACAACATAAGGATCCTTGATCCTTATGATCTAGTGTACCTTTTCTAGCTCTTGTTGGGCTTGACATGACTTCACAATGAATATGTAAGTCATATTGGTGTTAGGACTTGGTGTCTTGATTAGCTTCTCGGAATACAGAAGAGAGCAGCTCATCAGCACTATAATAACATTTCTTTTTATTAACTTATTTTTCAAAAAATCTCATAGGATGAGCTTTTTTATCAGTAGCCTCTTCGAAAATGGACCACTTTAAAAGGCAACAGGAACCATTGTGGCAGCTGATTTATTCTGGAAAGTTTCATTGGGAGCAAAGAGCCCCATCAGCACCTTCTTTCTATTAAAACCAGAGACGTGATGAGGGAAACTGGTGGCTTTCCATATGTTCCTGGTCTCCTCATATAAAATTCCCCTAGAAACTCTTTCCCAAGCTCTTAACCTCAAAGCAGACTTTCTAGAAACTTTTAGGTTGAGCAAAATTCAGTATTATAGAACTTTTATTCATTCTCAGTAGATACGGGAAAGGTTAGTAGGTATTATTGACCTGAAGTATAATAATGTCCCTCAAGGCCAACCTTTAAATCTTTATGTGCTCAGTAATTCAAGCTATTCAGAGTATCTTTCTCTCTCTTTAGGAATATTATAACATTCCATAAAGCTATAATAAAAAAGAATAGCAGAAAAGGGCAAAAGGAAATTACCTCTTCTTTCATGATGGCTCTGTAGGGCATTCATACACTCAGTTTACTCAAATGAGCTTCTCTTGCAGTGTGCAGAGTGTCTCCTAAAAGAAATATTGCAGAATGATATTAACCTGAAGTGCTGAATCCCTTTATTCATTCAAGAAATAAAATTACTCATTTATTGATAAGATATAAATTAGCATCTTAGCTTGGCTGGGACAAAAAACTCCTGTACTGTCACTATTGTTTATAAGAAGATAAAAATTAATTCCATAATGACAGCTTACTGATGTGTTGTTTCCATCAGTTTTTTCATAGGACCAACAGTTACATTATTTGAATCACTTATATAATAAATTATATTTATTGGATGATACTAACTTGCTAACTATAAATCCTTTTAGTAACAGAGATGCATAATTTTTTTCATAGTGAATTAACTTTTAAGTCATTATTGCTTCAATGCTTTCTTACTTGGATATGAATTCTAAGCTAGAAAAAAATATTTGCTTATTCTTCAGAGAAGCTTCTACATGAAGAAAGGGACATTCCTAGAAGCAAATAGATCGCAAAACTATATTGATAATACTGAAGACAACAAGTCTGTATTAATAATGATGAGGATCATATTTACTTAAAACCAGATTATCAGCCACTTTTCTTAAGTCAAATAGTCATATTCTCACCATTGTGGTAGACAATGAATAACTAGGATTACATGTCTTCTTCTTATATACCTAGTAGTAATTATAATTCCCAGGATTGGAGTCTTCATAGATACTGTTAGGATTGAGCTGGTGTCATGATTTACTTAATGCAACATTTAATGACAGAATGAAGTCATAACAGATAGATACATGCATAGATACAACAGAAGTTTCAAAAATAGAGTAAGACTTAGAAAACTGAGAAAAAAGGACTCCTTTATAATCAGATAAAGAGTATATATTTTTTATTTTAGAGTGTGTGTGTGTGTGTGTGTGTGTGTGAGAGAGCAGAATGTGCCAGTGGGGGAGAAGGGCAGAGGGAGAGAGAGAGAGAACATTAAGCAAGGTCCATGCTCAGCACAGAGATCAACATAAGGCTCAGTCCCATGACCCTGGGATCATGACCTGACCCGAAATCAAGTACCATACACTCAACCAACTGAGCCACTCAGGAGTCCGAAGAATATCTATTTAAAGAATATTAGGCACACATAAAATTCATGGAGAAACTTTAGAAGATTTCTCATTAAATTCAAGAAAAAGACAAGGATGCTTTCTGATACTACTTCATTCTACATGTTCTTCAAGTCTTGAGCAGCAAAATTAGAAGAAAAAGGAGTAGCACTGTATGAATTAAAATAAAAAAGGCAAAATGTGTACCTGCAAATGACATGATTGTCTATGAATGAGTCAAGATAATTAATAAGATAATTAGTCAGTGAAACAAAGCAACAATGGCAACAAAACAGTAAAAATAAAATAAAGCAAACAAATTAAAAAAAAAAAAAACCTAGGGGGGAAAACAAAAAAACTTTAGGATATTCAGAAAGAAATCTAGTAATAAATATGTAAGCTTCATATGAAGATAATTATAAAGCTCTTTTCTAAGACATTAAGGAAGAGTTAAACAAAAAATAAGGTAACTAATATTTATTGAATAAGAATTCTCAATGTTGTAAGTATATTGTTTCCAAAGTGAATTTAAAAATTCAGTTTCCAATCAACATTGCAACTGTTTATTTTGTAACTTCTACGAAAAGCGGATTCTGAATTTCCTTTGTGCTACTAGAAAAGAATTGGAGAATAAGACCAAGGGATTCACCCTATCAGACAGTAAGGTGTATCAAAAAGTGAATCTAATTAAGACAATATGATGCAGAGATAGAAATAGATTAAACAAACAGACTGGAGAGTTTGGAAAATGCCAAATGACATACCCACATCTATGGAAACTTAAAATGTAGGAGGAACACTTAAATATTGGTAAGAAAAAACTGGAATAGTTAATAAAGCATGCTGGGTCAGCATCCTTCACAAAATCAATTCCAGGTGTATTAAAGACCCACATGTAAAAATCCAAATGTTGAAACTTTTGGGAGACAATTAAGGATAAAGTTTTAATAAGCCCTAGATATGAAAATGTATATTTAACAAACTTCAAAACAGCAAAAAGAAAAGTTTGGGTGGATGTGACTAAATCAACATTACATCTTCTATCCAACAAAGACACCATAAACAGAATTAATAGATAAATAAGGAGAAGATATTTGCCACATATGCTACACATAAAGCAATTATACTTAAACAATATAAGGAACTCCTAAAATCAATAATAAAAACAAAACCAAAAAAACCTAACACATCTAAAGAAAATGCCAAAGGAGTCACAGAGCAATTTCAGACAAAGCATAGCAAATAGGCAATAATATATTTTATGTGTAACCTGTGTTGATCCTTGCTAGTAACTGAGCAAAATGCAAGTTAAAACAGTAATTAGATACTATTTTATAATCATCAGTCAAAAAGTTCCAAGTCTAGGAAATTTACTGAGAAATGCTTATATGCTGCCTGTGTGGAATAAGTTCTTACATTTACTAAGGAGAGCACATTGGCAGTGCCTAACAGATATCAAGGCATATAGATACTTCATCCCATAGTTTCTTATTCGAGGTATATAACTTCTTAAGCACATTTGTACAATTTATAGCACATTTATAACATCATTTAGAGCAAAACCTTGGACGTGACTTAATTGTTTATCAACAGGAGAATATATAAATGGTCGTATATTCACATAGCTGCAAACAATGCCAGCAATCAAGAGAAATGAACTAGAGGATTGTGTATGGACATGCATTTCTCTCAAAAACATAATGGTAATGAAAACAGTACAAAATTAAATGTCTAATACATTAACACAAAGTATTAAAGTATTATATTTTTATTGGTCACTATATGTTTTATGTACTGCTTAGGACCTAAAATATCATTCTGTAAGCACTCAGGAAATAATTTCTTGCATGGTTTTTTGAATAATAGGAGTATAACAAAAGCAAGAGAATTGTTCAATAGAGTTTTAGGAGAACCGTTTTCATGGGGAGGAATAAAGAAACATGAGATCAGATGGGGTTATTCAGAAACTTGATTTATACTTTTAATATTTATAACAAAAATCTGAGGCAAATTTGAGAAATGTTAAGATTTGATGAAACTCATAGTTCTAATCAAAGATATGTATTTTTTTTTACCATCTATAACTTTTCTGATTATTTGAAATAAGAACTCAAAAAAGTAAATGACTAGGCCTAGAAGTAGAAAATACTGTATTTAGATTGTCTAAATATTTCAGCTCTACACACTCCATTTTTAAAATTCTTTTTCTTGGTGGGAATTCAGTGGTCTCACTCATGATGAATTTGAGATTTGTAGAATCTTTGAGAAGATTATGAAATATCTACTTCCATTTTTACAACAGATTTGAGGATATGGAGGGAAAAATTTTAAATAGTATTTTGACAGATTTTACTCTACCCAAAACTTTCTCCTCAATTTAAATAAAAACTTAAAATGTTCTTTATTACCTTGAGCCCATGACATTCTGAATTAGCTCCTAGAGGAAGAGAGACTAGGTGTGATGAGCTGTTGCTAAGAAGGCAGTAATTGATTGAAAAATTAAAAGGAGGGGCGCCTGGGTGGTTCAGTCAGTTAAGCATCCAACTCTTGACTTTAACTCAGGTCATGATCTCATGTTCGTGAATTAGAGCCCTGCATTGGACTCTGTGCTGACAGCTCAGAGCCTGCTTGTATTCTCTCTCTCCCTGTCTCCCTGTCCCTCCCCTGCTTGCTTTCTATCTCCCTCTCGAAATAAATAAAAATAAGCTTAAAAAACTAAAATTAAAATACAGCTATCAATGATGTCAGATTCAGAGAGATTCTGTTTGGGGCATATCAATTGTGCATTAAATTGTATTTTGCAGAGGGCTTTTCAGGGCTTGAATGTATGCATTTCACCATAAGGGCAAGATGTGAAGTGCATGTATAGAAGAAAGATAATGTCTCAGGAAAATACATAATATCTTAGGAAAAATGTGTCAGGATAAAGTCTTAGAAAAATAGTGTACAAGGAAAGTTTAGCCCATAACCACGTGAAATAAAAGACTATGCTTTTAGTCAAAAGGACACATACACTTTGTAGCATTTCACTAAAGAAAAGAATGTAGTGTAATTTATGAAAATTAAGAGACTAAACATATGTGAAATATGAGAGATATAAAATGTACAATCAATATTTGTATTATAGACTTTCACCATGTTCTGCGTTTGGCAAACCACTTTAAAGAGGAAGTAGCTAGAACTTTGCAAAATTGTAAAAAGACATTGCTCATTATCTTAGGAGCATTCTTATAAAATTCTCTCGGTTAAGCAATTTCAACTTAAAGTACTGGGGCTTCGATCATTTAAATAATTTACTCTAACCCCCTTTTACAAGAGGTGTTTTCCTTATTATCTAGCCCATCAAGAGCCATAGAAAGAAATTGGGAAAAACTGTAATGCACATTTAGTGGTGGCTTTTGGGGAGAGAAGAATGAGTACAACTGTTTACTTTGCATAATCAGAAATTTGGATTTTCAGTCTTTGGATTTTTTTTTTCCCCATGGATTTCTTTCTACAGTTTGCTTAACCATGTCTGTAAAGGATATTTTTCTCAAATGTAAGGAACATTTTGTTAGAAAACTACACATGCCAAAAGAAGTCAAATATCCTTTCCACCGAGGTCCACATAAGCTCCTTAGTTCTTCTAGAAAAGGGAACAATTTCCTACACTGCATGTGCATTGACCCCTTATTCTTGCCCTGACAACATACAAATGTTTCTTCATTTCTGTTCATTTCTTCTTTCATTTTTTAAAATTAAAAAAAAAAAAAAAAGAATCTCTCCAATTATACCAAGCAGTGTGCTAGTTATTTGAGATGAGGTAAACAATTAACTCATCAATTCATTTATCCAACACATACATTTTGTATGCTTGCTCTTAATGTAGGGCACACAAGATAAAAGGATCCATGAAAGAGATACATTCTCTGCTGACAGGGAACTTGTCCTTTAGACAGAGTCACTACCGATTGAACTCTGCTCTTTCTTTAGTCTAGTGGCTTGCCATTTTCAGGTAACAAGATCATCTACAGCATAACGTAAATTTTCCTGAAGTTGTGAAGAGAAGATGCACAGAAATCATCTAAAAGTTGTTTTGTAGATATGTTAGGAGCACATTTTTTTAAATATTTATTTATTTGTGTGTGTGTGTGTGTGTGTGAGAGAGAGAGAGAGAGAGAGGGAGAGAGAGAGAGAGAGAGAGAGAGGCAAAGAGAGAAGGGGACAGAGAATCTGAGGCAGGTTCTGTGCTGACAGAAGTGAGCCCAATGTAGGACCTGAACTCAGGAACCATGAAATTATGACCTGAATAGAAGTTGGACACTCAACCCGTGGAGCCGTGTATTTCCTCAGAGTATTTCCGATTTATTAACTTTTTGTAGGCATCACATTTTTATCTACATTTGTTCCAAATGGGATTCTTCAAAAAATCATGGAGTTTCAGAAGCTCCAGGGGAAATTAGAGAGTCCTAGGGCAATCATGTTGACACAGGACTAACATAGTGCATCTCTGAGTTATTTTAATTTGTTCCTCTTTCGATTCTGACAAGACTTCTCACTTTGTCCCCAAAGCACTTTCGGTTATATGCATTTGAATTCTGCAAAACCTGTGAATTTTTTGGAAATCAACAGAAAGCATGTGAAAAGAATCCTGGGTTGCCAGCTGGGAAACCTAGGAGGTTATTCCTTTTAATCCAAGTGTACCTTGAGGGTTATTTTATTGTAAGCAAGAAAATCTGACTCTGACTTCCTAGCCAGAAAAAAAATTTAATGAAGTATAACAGATTATGGAATAAAAAGGAATAATTGGAGAAAATTTTGGACATGACAGAAACAGTACCAAAATATAGTGACTTAAAACAGCCACCATTTTATTTGTTCATGATCCTATGGGTCATTAATTTGGGTTACATTCAAATTATTTAAATTCCTTTCTAGTTATGTGCCAAAAATCATACTAATAGTCTGTCATCCCCAGATATTTACCAATCTATCAGATGATAACTTGATTAAGTTCTTTTTGCATTTAATTGAAAGTGAGAATTGGAAATAACCCAACTTGCGAGTGGATGTGTTAGCTGTTTATTAGGATCATTCACTTTCTCTTGACCTATCTTGCTGGAGGTCTCTTAGGTGGCTGCAGTTAATTGGTGAGTAGGTTGAATAAAAGATGGCCTCGATCACCATGTTGGTGATGGCTATCAGCTGGGCTTCTCTCTCCACATAGTTTCCCATCCTCACAGAAATACCCTGTATTTCTTCACATGGTGAAAGCATTCCCAAACAGTGAGAGCAGATGTTGCAGAGTTCTGTCGTGCCTAGGTCTGCAAGTTGTGCACACGATTTTAGCTAAATTCTGTTGGTCAAAACAAGATTCAAAGGATAGAGAAATAGCTACTTTTTATTTGGATGGGTTGTAAATAATTTATGGTCATTCTTAGTCTATCAGCATCAAGAACAGTAGAGTTTCCTTAGGAAAACTGTAGAGGGGGGTTATTTTCAACCATTACCAGAGAGGCTGCTTGGCATGGCTTGGGATGCATACCTGTGCTTAGCTGAGGAGAGCAGTTTTACTTTATTGGCAGTGACCACAAGATACAGTCAGTGTGTGAGGACTGATTCTTCAAAGCAAAGTTAGGGCATCATTATAAATGAAAGAGGACTGAATTCTGGGTAGGGAAAAAAACAATGGAGTCCATTTTACAAAGGGATCTTGGGAAAACCACTTACCTTTCTTAGGTCTGAGCTTTGTGCCTTCATTTGTAAATTGAGAATGAGAAGTAAAGTGCTCACCTTGGTTTCTTAATGTGTTGTGACTTTATTTTTTCATTTATTTAAAGATATTATGACCTCATTACTTTGATCATCTTCTGTATCCATTCTGCCTTTCCATTTTGCATCACCAATTATTTTAGACAGTCAGAGACCCCATGATTTCTTTGGACTTCATGGTAAAATAGAACATCTGGGTTAAAAAGTCAACATCTGCTATTAGAATATAAGTCCAATGAATGCAAGTAGTGTATCTTGTTTAACTCAGACTCTCTCTCTGTCTTGATGTATAAGGGGCTCACTATGTATTAATTTCATGTTGGAAGAGTCAACTAGTTATGGGATCTCCTGAAATATCTTACCATTTATGGACCTGAGTTTTTGTTTATATGGTACAGTGTGATTTAATTAAGAAGTATTCCAAATTACCTTTCCCAAATTTACAAACAAACAAACAAACAAAAAAAGACCTATATCTTTAACCTATTCTGTGTCTTCCTATAGTGCATTGCTTTTGGTACCAATTCCTCTGGGATATCAAACAAAAGAACACATTGAAATATATTTGAAGAAGTTAAAAAAGGGAATGAATCTAATGACCATCTAACACATACATTTCCAAGTTAGATTCTTCTAATTCTTCATTTTCAGCAAAATAAAAGAAGAACTAAGCATTTCATCATCTCATAGATTATTAAATAATTATGGCTGATAGAGCATTGGTATGATTTTTGACATATAACTCACAAGGAATTATAATAATTTGTTAAAATTGCTATAATAAAATCTTTCAATCTCTGAACACTTATTTGTGTTGATTCATTTCCTATTTCTTATTAAAATGAAGAAATTAAGTTATATTATGTCCGTAAAGAGAATGGAGGCAACTCCCATCTGTTCAAGTTCTTAGGGATGCTTCAAAGTTATAGAAAATTATACTGATTAGTTCCCATAGCTAATGTGAAGAAGAATGCTTGAGGATAGTAGCCTCATGGCCACTTAGGTCAAGAAATAGCATGACCAACTCAAAATAATGTAGTATTATGGCTGGCATAGACAAAGGAAGAAAGTTTCCCTCTTTAGGGGTTACCTTAGTAAAGCATGGTGCCCAATGGAGTTGAATAGCATTCAAAGAAAAGTAAGATCAACACCTATGCAGAGAAAAGGCCAGTTACACAGTTCACAGGGACCATTGAAAATGAAAATATGGGCCTCGTGTCCAAAAACTGAGACTTTCAAGATGGTAACAAGACATTTCATTAAGTAAAAGGCCCTTCTAAGCAAGATTGTGGGCAACTGCACAAATTACATTTCCATGAAGTTACCTTTGCCATAGACCTCACATCAGCAGATACCACCAGTATGAGATTAAATTTGCCAGAAGATGAGTTAGGCCAGGCACATCCCTTCTTTGGCAAGTGCTCATGGTCAAGGAAGTGTGTCTCTGCTGCCTCCCTCTGTCCCTTCTAGTCTCCAATGTTGGAAGAATTACTGCCCAGGAGAGGGAAGGAGGAGACATTTTCTGAGAGCCAGACTACTCCCATCGCTTCCTTTTTACCAAGAAGTGGCAGTCAGTGCATTAACCTCTGCTGTCAGAAGGAGGAAATGAACTTGGTCATTATTTGAGGTAGAAGCATTTATTAAGTAAAAGGATTGAGTCTCAAGTATCAAAATAGGCCTATGCTAGTAATGATAGTAACTGAAAATGTCTGATAACTGGCAAAGGCTTATTTAACAGACCCATCAATTAATGGGCAGGAGAAATTTGATAGAGGAAAGTTCAGTTGAACTACAGAAAGAAATAGTACTGTTTCATGTATATAAATCACACTATGCTGATGGCTACGTTGGATGCAGAATAAGAAAACCTAAAGGACAATAGAAAGGCAGAGAAAAGAGAGATAACCTGGTTTGGGGATTATCATCAGAAAAAAAACACAGAGTGTTTACATGGGGAGGATTTCAACTGGCAAGATCAATGTGATCAACTTTATAGATCAGATTTCATTTAAATTCAGTCATATAAGGGGCGCCTGGGTGGCTCAGTCATCTAAGTGTCCGACTTCAGCTTAGGTTCTCACAGGTTTCTTCTGTGTTTCTGTCTTCTGTCTTCTATGTTTCATGCTAACCTGTGATGTCACAGCAAATCAAAAGACTGAAGATCAGAGACCAGGTCAAAAAGGCTCTCGGATTGACCTCCTGGACAAGGGGAAGAAACCCAATATATAAGTAGGGAATGAGAGACAGAGGCAGAAAAGGCAATGCTTGGAGATGAAAGTACTGGTGCTTTAGGGAAGAGCAGTTGAGTATAACTGTGGAAGCAGTGCAATGGAATTATGCTGGTAATTTCCCCCTGCTGCACGTATGAATTATGCAGAGAATATTACTTTGGTAGCTTCTTTGTAGTGAAAACTGCCTATTGCTTCCAGGCCCTGGCAGAGGTGAGAGGAGTGCTAACAGAGAAGAGAGAACATGTGATAAAGGTACAAGGGACGTAACATAATTGCGTCCATTGCACAGAAAACCGCAAGACTGTAAAATCAACAACAAACCGAGAAGCAGGCTTAGGAAAGACACCCATTTATTTAACCTGGGAATACGGGCTATCATGTTGCCAGTTATATTAAGCTTCTTAAATAATTATCAACTTCAGCTAATTGCTTGGTCTACAACAAAGTTAACAGCTCTCACTTGATGTTTTCTTTGCAAGTGCTAAAAAGGCTTACTTAGATCCTCTATTTTTTTTCCTTTAAAAATTATTTCCAGTGATGCATTCAGAAAGGCAATAATGTCCAGCGCACTGACAAATGTCTTCAAGACTTACATGTCCCCTTGACAATAGCTGTGACATATAGTTTTCATATTTTAGAGTGATAAATATCTTCTGGGAGCATAATTTGAAACAACAACAACAAACAAACAGATGGGGGATGCAAAATGTCCAGAAAGCTGCTTGTCTGAGGTTGCTACAAAAATAATGATCTGGCTCATGTTCTCCAATTGCTCATCATTAGTGGAGGCACAGGTATGTGTTAAATGGTGAGATCATTACATTATAAAATGCTTCACAGAAAGGACTAATATTTTCTGAAAGCAACCATTTATTTTAAAATATTCATTAAGCTACTATTTATAAAGAAATATTCTATATCAGCACTATCCAATAGAACTGTAATAAGAGCTAAAAATGCAAGCATTTGTTTGGTAGGTCAGAGTCTGATGCAGGCCTCCCTGGGCTAAAACCTAGATGTTGACAGGTCTGCATTCTTGTCTGGAGACATCCAGCTTCTAGAAGCTTCCCATATTTCTTGGCTGGTGGCTCCCTTCCATCTTCAAAGCTAGCTATAATGAGTTGAATCTTTTTCATATTGAATCATTCCAACTTTTTTCTGTCCCCCTCTTCCACTTTTAAGGACTCTTGTAATTACATCGGGTCCACACAGATAATCTAGAATAATTTCCTTATTTTAAGATCAGTTGGTTACCAAGTTTAATTGCAAGTGCAATAGTTGTTCCCTCTTGCCATATAATGTGACATCTTTACAGTTCTGAGGATTAGGACATGAACATCTTTGGGAGGCCATTATTCTGCCTACCACAAACAGCATATACTTTATAGTATTGCTGTAAGGATTAGAAGAAGCATTATGCAAAGCACTTTGAAGAGTACCTACACGTGGTAATACAGGAAGTTTTATGGTAAAAGTAGAGGGGATGGATGTTGAAGGAAGAGAATAAAATGCAACACTGCAGCTACTCAAATTAGGAAACTGCATAATATACATGTCCACTGTTCCTTTCCACTCTTTCCCGCATAGCATTCATAAGGCACCATGAGCACAGAATCCTGGTGGTCCCACGATGTGCTGCACGTTCAGCCAGACTCAAAGTGAGCAAAAGGGAAATGTAGTTCTTAGGTCTGCAACTAAGTAAATGTGGGTGCTGACAGCTAAAGCAGGCCACACTTTTCATCTGAACCAGAACTTTTTTCAAACACAGAAAGAAAGCAAAGACTCTAAGGCACATAAGTGACACAGGAACCCCATCGTATTCTTTCTTATTTGAATTATTTGCCCTTATTAGCAAACCATTTACATGGAGAATAATGATGTATAAAGAAAGAGAAAGAAAGGGCAGCCATAGTTCCATTTTCTTTCCATCCTTCCTTACTCATCCATGGGATGAAGGTAAAGAGCGTTGACGGAATATGTGCATCTGTCAAGAAGTGAAATAAAGACAGTTGAGTTAGTTTTCTGCAGCATTTCTACTGTTCTGGTAAGAATGTACAAGCTATGAAATATAAATTGTGTAATTTCTGAGATCCTGAATATAAACTAAATGTTCTTATATTTGCATTATATATAATATAAAGATGAATGGTAACATTAATGTCATCGTTTACAATCTAATTTTGTTTTTCTTAGAATGATATTATGTAGCAAATAAAAAAACATCACAAGATGCGCGAGAGATCATAGAAGAAAGTACCTTTAACAATTTTTCTTGCTTTTTGAACAAGTGGTCCTACAGTTTCATTTTGCAAATTATGTAACCAGCCATGCATGAGAGAGAGCTCTGCTGTTAGGTCGTTTTTGAGAATTCCAGGCACCCCTCCTGCTAGTTATGTAACTTTAGATTAATTATTTAAACTTTTTGTGCCTTAGCTTTCTTCATACAGGAAATGAAGACTTGATAAGATTTTAGTACAGAAGAATTTAGTTAACCCATGTATTGTACTGTCTCACATCACCAGTATGTAAGCTACCAATTACAAGATCTTTGTCTATTTTGACCAAGCATCTGAAACCATGTCTGATACATGTTAGGAAGCCAATAAATAATTTTTGGAAGAATATATGTACCCAACAAATTAGATAGATCATTGGTCCCAAAAGCTGGTGAGGTTAGCAGTACAATTTCTATTAAATATAGACTTTTGGGCTCCATCTTGCTAAGCTCTTGATTCATTGTTGTTGTTGTTTTTGAGTAGAACCCAGAATACAAAAGAAAAATTTTAAGAAGGTCTCTGGGTATTTTTAATGGATTCCAGGTTTGGGGACCGTTGCACTTTTAATGCACCTCTACATAACCATATTTTCCCTTATCCTATTCTCTCTGCTTGTTTTTCTCATTTACCTTCCCTTTATTATAAAATTATAGATGTTCTCCTTGTCCATGATCTAGGACAGTTGCATACGTAATTCACTTTTATATTTTACTATGGAAACTTGGTATGAATACTAAATGATGTAAGCTATTAGAAAGCAAGGCATATATTGTATACATATTTCATACCTGAAGAACCTACCACACAGAATTACCTCAAATGGTTACTGAATAAATGATGGATTGCTGGATTCACTGCCCTGGAGAAAACACAATGGAATGAGATTGAAGGCGGGACTCAACAAGTAAGCTGAAGACCTGTAAAGCTTTGCATTTGAAGGAAAGCTCTGAAAACCTGATATAAGGGTCCTATAGGGTGTAGTCATGTAATATGCTTTGGTAGTCATATAATGTGTTAGAGGCATTTGGCTTCCATAGCTGTCTCCTTTCAAAGGAAACTTGCCTTAACTACTATCAAAGAGAAATAACGGAAGAACTGGAAAGTAGAGGGTAGGTTAATTTTGCTAAAAAATTGGAGCCAAAAATTACATATCAGAAAAATAGATTAGGAAGTATGTCTAAAACTTTAAAAAAATGCTTCATCGAGGAATATAGTAGTTTCTATATAATTTTCTGATTCAGGACTCAGCTAGAACATACGTGCTTCTCTCCCATGCCATGACAGCCTTGTGTTTTATAACAATATAGGACTTTATTTTTTTTAATTTTTAATGTTTAATTTATTTTTGAGAGAGAGATAGAGACAGCATGAGCAGGGGAGGGTCAGAGAAAGAGGGAGTCACAGAATCCGAAGAGAGGCTCCAGGCTCTGAGCTAGCTGTCAGCACAGAGCCCGACACGGGGCTCAAACCCACGAACCATGAGATCATGACCTGAGCTGAAGCTGGACATTTAACTGACTGAACCACGCAGGTGCCCCAATAATATAGAACTTAGTATGATTCTTACCACAGAGGCATTAAGAACTGCCTCCATGATGTTACATATGCCCCAACATATGTGACATTTCCAAGACAGATTATCAAAAATTCTATCACTAGAAATCACATCTTGGGATCAAGTTTCAAAACCCCTATCAAAACTTTAATATTTTACCTGAGCTATTAACACTGTTAACTGAGAATTAACACTTCAGTGAGAATTAGTTAAATTAGCAGATTCTGATGAGTCCCTGTGAAAAAGTCTTAACCTGCAATTGTGGATTAGAAGAGATCCAAAGTCACTATGAAGTCTATTTAAGCATAGTAGAGGACAGAAAAACATACTGCAGATAAAGTGTATCTCCCTCAAAGTCATGCTTGGCCTGGGACCTGTTGTAGATTTGCTAAGATAAAGTTGAACTTCAGTGCATTTCTAGTGTAGCTAGTTCAAATTGATTTAATTATGTAGATAAATGTGGGATATGACTGGGTTTATGACCACTTGCCACTCTTCTATTCGAGATTTTGCCACAGTAAAAGGGAGTCCAGAAGCTGAGCATAAATCCCAGTTTGACTTCCCTTGTGAATACGCAGTTGTATTGACAGAGAGAAGGGTGGTCAAAGGGATGCTTTTCTTTGACAAAATGTCACTATTACTTAAGTAGACCATGAACAGTGCAGCACAATCGGAGAGATATCGTTTCCCAGTGAGTGAGCCATGTAATAAAAAGTAAGGTCCCTGCAGACCTGTCCAAATTAGCTAAACAAAGAAAGATTTCATAGACACTACCTGAAACAGCACTGGGTAGACTACATATCGCCAAAGGCAAAGACTCTCACAAGGATGATGCTGGGGAAAAAAAAAAAAACCCAACATGAGTTTTCCAGTCCAACATACAGCTTTGAGATCAAATGAGGTTGTGCATGAGCCCTGAAGAAACAGGCAATACTGCCTGGAATTTCAGAGAGCATAGATGCTATCCCCCTAAGCAACACCTGAGCCCTGGCTGTAGAGGAAATAAATCAATGTGATATTTCCAGAAGAGGAATGGGCAGGAATCAGGCCCCATGAGTACTGGTCCTGGATTTGCCATCTTGACCTTGGGTAAACCATATGTCTCATTTTTCCTACCTGAAAATTCAAAGTAAAGATTCTGCCTTGCTTAATTTACAGGGTTGCTTCAGAATTGAATGAGATTATGTATGTGAAAAAGCTAGAAAAAAATTAAAGTATTACACAAATGCAAGTTCAGCTGATATCACAGAATATGCTTATAGTTTCTAGGGTTAATTACTCTGACTCATACTTCAAGGGACAGAAGGTACTTGGTCAGCAGTATGCTGACAACTTTTCCACAGACTTTATCTAAAATGGCATCCTTTAAAAATTTTTGGCTAACTGTCCTGTTAATTCAGTCAAAACTGCTGAAGGAGTTATACATGAGACATGGCATAAAGAATAGATCCTCATGGCTTAAAATTAGAAGGCATGTTGACATGTCATATGGTAACCATTCAATGGCATATGGTTATATACATTCTAACTCCCAATAGAAATCTTATGTTTGGGAAGAATAATTTGTTGTGAATTTAATAAGCCCCATGACTGACTTTTAGAAAAAATTACATTTGAATTAACCATCAAGTGTTCGGCACAAAGGGAGCTAATGATCACCACTATGAATTGGAAAAGCTAGTTTAGATCTCAGACATTGGAACTAAATGGCAAATTCATCAGAGGTCAGAGGGTTTAAGGCATTAGTTGTGTAATGACTAAATTCTGTGAATCTTACTTTTACATGGTTATATGAGGTGGCAGTTGTTAGTCTTATTAAAACTTGTTGCTTAGAGACAGCTGACTGATTAGAAGATAGTTGGTCTCCACGTCTATAATTATTGTGATTACTATTACTATGGTAGCCCTCGGTGGGATCCTGAAAGTGGTAATATGGTGTAGCATTTCACAAACTTGGGCCTATAAAAGCTCGATATATATCCCAGTAAAAAAGATTTATAATGTCCCTTCCTTGCCATTTCAATGGGCTCATTTAAAGAATAATGCAATTATTCGCTCTCAGCTTATATAGTCGCTTCCTTTCAATCCCATTATGAAATAGAATCAGAGGTCATTACCAAAGATGAGGGAAGGAAAACAAAACCCTTCTGAGGAAAGAATATCAGGGATTGATCCCACTCGGGTCTCAATCTTATAATTGAGTAAATGGCAACTTAAAAAACCCCCAGTGTGAGAAATGCTGAGGAATTTTATTCCTCTTGTGATCATATTAGTGAGTAATAAATTGCATGAAAATAGATTAAATTTTTATTTATTTATGCTGAAGCTTAAGATAGACTCACCAAAATTGGTGCTGTGAGGATGCAATCTGTGTTGGTTTGAAGCAGGAGTTTAATTGTATCTATTTTGTCGCTCAAACAAATGAAATCACAGCAAATAAAGACAGTACACCTGCATCCTAATGGTACATATATACTTGCTACAAATAATCTTTGTAACCAAGAGCCACCAAAACGGGTGCAGTAATTACAGTGGAAGAGAAAAGAGAGTGTCATCAACTGTGCAGAAAGTGTAATACAAACCAGGTGTCTCGTGTTGTAGATTTCTTACAGCACTCATCACTAGCCCAGGACCCCTGCATGGGGGTGTTTCTTTAAGGTTTCTTTCTGTGAAGCCAGAAGCAGTGTACAAGATTTTACACTGCTTATACAGATACCGATATATGAGTTGTGTACAAATTCCAGTGTCCAATTCTGCGCTTTTCTTTTTCTATATCTTGTTGCTAAAGTAAGTTTCACTCAGGATATGTTTCTCATTCTTATATCCTTGATTTCATCCAAGACACTTTCCAACATGTAGCAGATTCTTATGCAGTTGCAAGAGCTATGCCTGGAAGTGATTAAAGGAATTGTGATATCATTTCACAGGTATAGACTTTCCTATGAAACAATATCTCATTTCTTATTCTCACAGATGTCCTTAAATGCATCTTATAAATGCAGTGTAATTGCAGAAAAATAAATACATCATGGGGTGCCTGGCTGGCTCAATTGGTAGAGTGTGCTACTCTTGATCTTGGGGTTGTACATTCAAGTGCCACATTGGGTAGAGAGATTACTTAAAAATAAAATCTTTAAAAAGATAAATAGATAAATAAAAAGATTATGAAGGACCATCTGCAAGTTTACATAATTAAATGCTGTCCTTTCTATACCATGTAAAACCATCATTGGAAGTGATTTGGACAGCTCTAGGGATGGAGATGGATTTGTGCTAACCCATCTATTTTCTGCCTGATTCTGCCCCTGTGAATATGAAGTGCTTCCTCCAGGAAACAAGGTCAGCAGTTAGGAAGAAAGAGTTCTCAGTACCTCTCATATTTTACAGTTGATGTATTGGATTTTCTTTCCCCCTTGTTCTTCTATTCCAGATCTTTTGCTGTTCGATCCCTGCAAACTTCTTGCACTTATCTTATTATGGTAACTTCTTTGCTCTGTGGCTATGATATTGGACACTGTCTCTTGGTTATAATTTGCAGTTGTTACTTGAAAGCCTAGGGCTGCAGAAGCCTGACCTCTCAGACCGTCTCCTATCCTGCACCATAACAATAGTGCTCCTGCTCCTTCAGTTCAGTCTCTGGACAAAAAAGGTTAGACTCCTCATTTTTGCTGCTCTTCATTGTGGCCAAATGTAAGCAACAGCAAGACTGCTGGCTTGGTTAGGTGAATGCCTACTGGCTAGAAAAGCCAGCAAAGTCAAGTCCATGTAGTTTACTTGGTGTCTTATCACAGGACTCTGAGCAGCTGAATCATAAGGATTGGCTGTGTCTAGATCAGTACATGTATAAGCTAAATGTAATTACAATGCCATATAAGGTGAGTATAGGAGAGGTCAACCAGAACCATTGTATCTTCCAGCACCTTTGTTTCCTTATTAATGGAATTATGATTTCCAGAAGCAGCCTAAGAAAATGTTCTCATCAATCCAAGTGCAATGAAACTAAGGGGAGAAATTCCAAAAGGACATAGCTTTTCAAGATTTCTTAAATCATATATTTTTAAGTTTATTTATTTATATTGAGAGAGAGAGAGAGAGAAAGAGAACACAAGATGGTGAAGGGCAGAAAAAGAGGGAGAGAGAGAGAGAGAATCTGAAGCAGGCTGCACTGCCAGCACAGAGCCCAGTACGGGGCTTGAACTCACAATGGTGAGATCATGACTTGAGCTGAGATCAAGAGGTGGACACTCAACTGACTGAGCCACTTATGTGCCCACTTTTCAAGGTCTCTAAAAACAATCTTAAAATGTTTTACTCATGTGATAAAACACTACATGGTCATTGTAGAAAGAGAATTTCTCAAAAATAAGTTAAAAAGTTTGTAAAAACAATCCATAATCCCAATATTCAGAGGATGACAGTGAACCGTTTATTCTTTAACTTGATATCTAGCCACTTAAATACTTTGATAAAATTTGAAGACATATTTCTTTTTTTTTTAATTTTTTAAAATGTTAACTTATTTTTTTAATTTTTTAAATGTTTTATTTATTTTTGAGAGAGAGATAGAGACAGCATGAGCAGGGGAGGGTCAGAGAGAGAGAGGGAGACACAGAATCTGAAGACAGGCCCCAGGCTCTGAGCTAGCCGTCAGCACAGAGCCTGACTCGGGGCTTAAACCCATGAACCGTGAGATCATGACCTGAGCTGAAGTCGGACACTTAACCAACTGAGCCACCCAGGCGCCCCAAATGTTTACTTATTTTTGACAGACAGAGAGACAGAGCATGAGCAGGGGAGGGGCAGAGAGGGAGACACAGGATCTGAAGCAGGCTCCAGGCTCTGAGATGTTAGCACAGAGCCAGATGTGGGTCTCGAACCCTTGAACAGTGAGATCATGACCTGAGCTGAAGTTGGACACCTAACTGACTAAGCCACCCAGGTGCCCTGAAGATAAATTTCTTAAGATAGTAATTACAGTCTGGGAATTAACACTCATATATAATACCTTTCTATATAAAATGTCATTTTTTAAAATAGGTTCTTCAATCTAAGGTATGAATTCTCAGGTTGTGATTAAAAAACTGTGTTGGTTGTTTCAATATTAAATTATTAACATCAGTTAATTGGAATTCTAATTGCCCCCAAAAAGGTGAACAATGTGTTAACCATAAATTCCAGAAGTAACTTTAATTTGATATTGCTATTGATATCAACATGAAAATAGCTTTTTCTTTGTAATTGTTAGTCTGTATAATTTTTCCTCTCCTGGGACTGTCAGATTGTGATTCCTAATGACAATATTAATATGCTTCTGAATACCAATCAGAATGTATAATGCTACTGAAATACTTAGAATAATCTAAGTGTTTTGGATCTGTCAACATTGATAATCACATATTCTTTGCATGTTACACGTTTTTCTCATTTTATCAATGTCTTCATTAAAGTACATTTACAGTTATTAAACTTACTTAATGAACTTCTTTATTATCCAAAAAGGTTTTAAAAAGTCCAAAAAAAAGCAACTCTCACATATCACTTTTATCTTTTAACATGTCTTATAAATATAAAGTAAGTTGAATTCATTCTTCCTAATTAAAATTGTTCTGCATACATGAACTGAAAATTATCACAAAAAGATATCTGTAAAATTATTTCAATTAGCCAGCATATAATCTATTTGTGTTATAGTTCATTAAGAAAGATCAGATCAATAATGAAAATAACAAAACGAAGGAGAGTTCTATTTGGATAAAATGTATTAGTTTTCTTTGGGTACTTATCACTTGGTACAGACATGAAGATCACATCTGGGTAATTCAGCATCTCCTATTGCTATCAGATAATGCATTGGACCTTTCTTTCCCCCTGATTAGTTCCTAGGGTACAGACAATGACCACCTGTGTCTGGGTTGGAAGCCACTTTGTGTTGAGCCAGCCAGACTGTGTATTCAATTGTGGGGTGTTTTTGGCAAGTTCCCTGATACAAAATAATAACCTGGTAGCTGTCATTTCTCCATTAATATGGCATTCCTTTTAATACAGAAGGCTTTAGTTAATTTTGCCAATTAAAATGTAAATACACTCACCTTACTCTCTTAACACTAAAGAATTTAGGTTGAGTTGGCAAAGGTTGGCCATTCATTCTAGTTTCCATAATAAAAAGACAAGAGAAGGAATTCTGAATGCATGGATCCTAGCTTAGTCTTACTTCCATTTTTCTAAGTGCTGGGCCCATTGTTTCTTGTTTATTTGAAGGAGAATGTTTCCTCCTGCGTTAGCACTGATTTAACACTCAGCTAGTTGAACTAAAGGTAATGTGTAAGCACCACGAAAGTGTAATCTCTCAAATGTGCATAAATCCAAAATGAAGCTCAATTGTCCATTGAGTGATATTTTCTCTATATACCCCCAAAACTGTATTTAACCAAAATTATTTTCTAGTTTTATGGTCTTAGATACAGGTTGTTCATGCATACATACATATATGCTAATGCATTCATTGATTTGTCATCAAGTAAATACTTTTAAGTATCCACCATGTTTAAAGCATTAGGCCACGCCCCAGAGGTGTAAATGTGAGACTCTGCCACACCTGTTCTTAAGGACTTCCCACTTCATCACAAGCTTCAGAAAGTAGTTAAATGAGTAGAGGCTAAAAACAATGATGCAGTCATCCAGATTGATAAGGAGGTGGAGATTTGGCCAGATGGAGAGAGAGGCATGCACGAAGGTTATGGAGAGAGAAAACACTAAAACTAAACATCACTGAAGAATCAATACATGTTGGAGTATAGATGTGACACTTTAAGTGATTTCCCTGAGGTCACGTTGTTATCCAGTGCTGGGGCGGGGGCTACATGCCAGGATTTCTGATGCCCAGTTTACTGTTGAACTATAGACATCTCTAACACAAAGGGGTCTGTGGAAATCCAGCTGCAATAAACTGTATGCATAGTAACAGATTTGTAGCATTATAAGGGGGAAGAATCTTGCAGTGTTAAACTGGCTTTAGTCTTAGTTTGTGAAGGATAGACTTTTGCATGGTAGGCAAAACAGCTTTTCACAGTACAGGTATTTTCTTGATGTGTGAATTAAAATGTAATGCTAATTAATACTACTGGGTCACAGGCTTAAATATATAATTCATGCTGCCAGTTATAATACATCTGCAGGGAGCAGTGCGATTAACCTCATGTTTATAGAAAAAAATGTGCCTTTGAAACTCAGAATATAGATTACATATTAAGCTACAGGAAAGCTCAAAAGAGTGACAATATCCTTAAAAGAGATGTGTGGCTGCAGTTCAAATGATGAGGGACATTGCTGCTTTAATGGTGCTATGAAAGCCGTTTTCAATACAGCCTCTCCGAAAGGTTTGCATGAGTGATGAAAGAGACTATGCTTTGATTTCAAGATTGTCAGCTTTCAGATGGCTGTCAGAGTTCCAAAATTGACCTAAGCAGTAGTGCTAACCTAAGCAGTTACTTTCTTGGTAGCAATCATTGTTGGGACTGAAGGAGTTTCTGGAGAATTATTGATACTTGGGCTCTGTTGTTAATTAAAGCTGTCATTCTATTTCGAGATGTGTTTTTGAGATGAGAAACTTTCCGTGTTTTTCTCCTTGATGGTTCACAATAATAATTAATGTATAATGAGGAAATTTATCCTAGTTTGGCAACACATTCTGGAGATGGAACTTGAAAAGAACTTCAAAATAATCATCTGAAAATGTACTGCAGCAAAATTGTCTATGCAGACGTTAGATCAAACATATTAGGGATGAAGATACATGTAAAAGTGTTACAAGTTCTTAGGAAAGGGTGGAGATTCTCATACTGGGAAAAAATAAATATAGCCATTGTGCCACTTATAATACATAAAATAGATTACATAATATTTTTTAAATATCAAAATAGAAATATTAATACTAGAGAAAGTAAAAAGTAAGGTATTACATAAGAAAAAGAGTTGTATTTCACACTAGTAATTATATTCACCAAAAAAGATTTATCCATCATTAATCATTACCTACAACACAACACAGCATCAGACTATATGAAATGAAGACAGAATAATATGAGGAAAATGTGATAATTGTCATATGAGGGAAATTCAAGACACATCTCTCAGAATCTGATAGATCCAACAGACTGAAAAATGATTAATGATAGAGAATGAAGTCACTGAATACAGAGTTAAAAAGAGATACACAATACCATCCCTTTACACAACATTTCCACTATATAGACACAACAAGCAGAAATAATTTTAAGAGCAGAGAATACAGAGAAACATAGAAAAATCATTTAAAAATATTTTT
Source organism: Hyaena hyaena (assembly GCF_003009895.1). Classification (NCBI taxonomy): domain Eukaryota; kingdom Metazoa; phylum Chordata; class Mammalia; order Carnivora; family Hyaenidae; genus Hyaena; species Hyaena hyaena. Next base: position 882,792 of record NW_024081435.1, read on the forward strand.
GCATAATTATCACCTTTGTTTTAAGCATAACTTATGTAACTATAACTTTATCTAATCTAATATTTTATAATGACTGAGTTTCATGGTTGGCTTGCAAAATTTCTGACAGACTATGATGACTTTAGAACCAAGGACTCTTTATCACCTTCAATCTTACTGTCCCCAGGGTGAAAAATCTTTGGGGCTATCAATAATGTGACAATTCAAACTATTTTTTCATTCCCCAATAGTATCAAAGAACTTATCTGTCATAAGTGAGCATTCAATGAGATCAAAGCAGAGAGTTTCAGTGAGAAATCCTGTTTCCAGCACCTTATTTTGCACAAGCAACATGATCATGGCGGACTGTGATGCCTTTTCTATTCATCTGTTTTAGAAGTAGAGCCGAGAAGTGAAAATCTTGTCAAAGGGACATGTATCAATGCACTTATTTGAATTGAAAGATGAAATTAGATTTTTTCTAATAGAAAGGGAAGAACCTAACTTTGTTAGGATAACAAATTTCCCCAAATCAACCACTCAATGAAATCCAATTTGTAATGTGAACAAAAATTTTTATGAAATTTGAGAAGATATTTCTCTTATTTATCTGGATTAGGAGAAAAAAACTTTCAGCCTTAGAAGGTTTTTTAAAAAGGAAGGATAGTGATAGTTGTGAAAATCAAATGAGGTGCTACATATGCAATGCCTTGTCCAGAGATTGCATAATATATGCTTGGCATAAATTGTTATAACACAGTGAATACCCCCCCTCACATGCTACACCTCTATGAAAAAGGAATATTTTGAACATTTTGAAGTTTCCAATTGTGCTCTTGATCACAGTTCTTATTCTATCCTGCTCAGAGGTAACCACTGTCCTGATTTTGTCTTTACAATCTCTTCGCTTTTTAAAAGAATTCTTTTTCCCTTCCTATATTACTATTCCTAATCTTTGTTGGGTAATCTTGGATAATTTCGAACTTTATTTAAATAGAATCATACTTATGTATTTTTCTGCAACATGGTTTTCTTTCCAATACCAGATTTTTCTAAGATTCCGCTGTGCGTGTAGCTATAGTTCATTCCTTTGCACCATTGTTTGCTATTTCATTAGGGAATATCCCAGAATTTACTTACTCATTCCATTATTCTTGTTCAATAGGAATGTTTCTGGTTGCTTGATATTACCAATAAGATACCTATGGACATTTATACTTATCCACTTGCACCCATTTGAAAAATTTTCTTTCTTTTACCAACATAGGAGTTAAATTGTGGGGTTATGCAGTACGTGCATCTTTAATATATAAGGTGATAGTAAAGTATTTTGCCAAATATTTGCATAGATTTAATCCTTCACCAGATGGGCATAAATGTTCTGTTTGTTAATTTTTTATACATTCGTTGATACACTGATTGAAAATTTTTTCAAAATTTCCATAGGCAGGTACCTATGCAATGGTTTCTCATTTTGTTCTTGGTTTATATTTGCCTAATTACTAATATGTCTGAGTACCTTTTTATATGTTTTATCTTTTCCTTTTTTGGCCATTGCAATTTCTTCTTCAGTGAAATGACATACTTTTTAGTCCTTTTGTTTGACTGAAGGTACTTAAAAGATTGTTTTTCCAGCCATTCAGTTCTTGGTTGACAATAATCTTCTCTTAGTGTCTGGCTTCCATTGTTGTTGACAAGTCAGCAGTCAATCTAGTTGTTGTTTCTTGAAAGAGTGCCTCTTTCTTCTCTCAGTGTGTTCTTGAGGACCTTTTATTTGGTGCTCTGCAGTGCCCAAGTGTGAATTTCTCTTCCCTTAACCTTTTCTGGATTTCTTTGGCTTCTTGAATCTGAGTGTCTTTCATCATTTCTGGAATATTTTTAGCCATTACATCGTCACATATAAATTTTCCTCTACTTTTGAAACTTTGATATGTTAGACCCTATCATTCCATGTTTTATCTCTGCATCTCAACATCTCAATATTTTCCAGCTCTTCTTTTCTTTCAGTGTATGCTGAGTTCTGGATAATTTCTACTGAATTAAGAGTTGCTTATGATATTCCTTAAGTGGGTCTAATCTGTTTTTAATCTTGTTCAAAGTTGTTACATTTTATAAATTTTGAAATTTTATATTTTCTAAAGTTATATTAACTTTGTTTTCTTGGGAGAAACCCAACATGCTCATAAGTCTTAACAACGATATTTACTTTTGGATTTGTATTAGCAATATTTTATTTTAAATGTTATATCTTATGTTCATAGTGAAATTATATTGTTATTTTTCTTTCTCCTACTGTCCTTGAAGGGTTATCTCTGAATAGTATGCCACACAGAGTTTATAAACCTTAGAACTACTGACAGTTTGGACCAGATAATTGTTGGTTGTTGAAAGTTCTTTGGAAAATTTTAGATGTCCAGCAGCATCCTTGACCTTTATCCACTACATGTAAGCAGCACCTTCCCCTATCCTCTAGTTCGGACAGTCCAGAACTGTCTCCAGACAAGCCTAATGACCCTTGGGGAGCAAACTTGTCCCAGGGGAGAACAACTGAGCTATCAGGATGATCAGGAAGAGTAAAGATCATCCCACAAAATATTTGGCCTGTAGTCTTTAAAACTATCAAGGATAAGAAAGACAGAGAAAAACTATGAAACTGTCAGATTGGAGGAAACAAAACCAACATGATATGCATTTTTATGAATGAGATTACAGACTGGAAAGAAAATAAAGAGTTTTTGTGTGAAAGCTATTGAACTTTGAATGGAGATTAGATGGTGACATATAAGTGTCGCTCTTTTAATTTTTTCTCTTTTTTCTTTTAGAGAAAGAGAGAGCAAGCAGGCAGGAGAGAGGCAGAGAGAGAGAGAGAAAATCTTGAGCAGACTTTTCACTCAACACGTAGCCTGATGCAGGCTGGATCCCATCACCCTAGAACCACAATCTAAACTGGAATCAAGTTGGCATTTAACTGACTGAGCCACTCAGGTGCCCAGAATTGTTTTACTGACTTGAAGGGTTGTATGAGGATCAAAAAGGTTGTCTTTGTGCTAAGACAGTATACCTAAGTGGAGTGATAATGTATTATATTTAGGGCTTGATTTCATATGATTCAGAAAAAAAACTACAATTACATAATAATAGAAAGTTAGTGAGGGAGAAATAGGCAGAGAGAAAACAAATGAAGTGAAATGTTGAAGGCAAAGGAATCCACATGAGGTTGATAAGGGAGTTCTTTGTAGTGTTTTTCAGCTTTTCTGTTCGTTTAAATTATTTCCAAATAATTTATTTAAAAAGAGTGTATGTTGCTTGTTTCATGCTGCATTGAGGAACAATAGTAAAGCTTAGTAACATTCATTGAAATTCAAGAGAAAAAGTGTTGAAGCATATGATAAATTATACTAGCATTAAATGCATTTTAGAAAAATGTTTTTATTATTTTTAATTTATGAAAGTATATGGGCATTTGTTCATGTTTATACGGTTGTATTTTTTTATTTTTTTAATGTTCATTTATTTTGAGAAAGAGAATGCGAGTGGGGGAAAGGCAGAGAGAGGAGACACAGAATCTGAAGCAGGCTTCAGTCTCTGAGCTGTCACCACAGAGCCTGACATGGGCTTGACCCCATGAACCATGAGATCATAACCTGAGCTGAAGTCTGGTGCTTAACTGACTGAGCCACCCAGGTGCCCCTATATCATTGTTTTACATGTGATATTCAGTCTCTCCTCCTTTGTGATATGATTAGTTACCCCTAAGATTCCTAAAAGACATATTCAAACCCAACAGAAAGAGGCTGTACAGTTGAGAAAGGGATATGATGCAAGAGAATCTGACTAATACTTGAAGGAACAAAAGAATATAGGAAAATAAATAGGTCCTTTCCAAAAATCACTGAGAATATGTTCCAGGACATGAAGCATTTTAAGTGGCAGAACAAATAAAATGGACTATTTCAAGGAAGGACATACCTTAACATGACGAATTGGTACTTGAATATGAGAGGAAAAAAAAATGGCAGAAAGTGAATGGAAATGAATTTAACTCATAATCAAGGGAAATTGTTACAGACCTGGGAAACGTGCTTGCAATGAAGCCTGTTCCCTCTCACTGTTTCTTAATTTAACCAACTGAGATTACACTTTCAACACAGTCTGTCTTTTTTACTTTGAAAATTATTATATGCTTTAAATGAAAAATGTGTATTTTTATCATAAAATAATATACCTGTCTTAGTAATTCTTTTTGGAGGCAATTTAAAAAAATCTACTCTTAAGTTGGAGCTATAACAATAAGCCTTAGAGGTAAGATACTGAGTGTGTGGTATATATATAGAGAGAAGATACAGGATAATGATAAATTCATTCTTGGGTACCAAACTCCATTTCATAAAAATTATCAGGCTTATGGTTTTTACATAAGAGTTTAGTGATATTAATTCTAAAATCAAAATATTTTATCTACTTATAAACAAATCACCAATGCAAAATCTCTACCTAGTAGATGCAATGTGTAAATGGGCTCTGGCCTCTGATAAGCTAGTATTGTAATTATGATTTTACCACAATTAGCTGGTAATTTGGGGAAAGTTGTATTACCTCCCTAAACCTCAGTGTATTTTGGCTGTCAATAGAATAAAATCAGTATCTACTTCATGGGGTTATTGTAAGGACTCAATAAGATAATATGTGTAAAATTTTTTAGCACAAGACAATTCACAATTGCATTCAAATCTCACAAATATTGACTATTAGTTTGTAAAAGACTTTGATCAATACAACTGTTTAGTCTTAACAGGTAAATGGAGGCTTCACCTGCCAAGTCAAAGAAGTAATATGTTAATATGGATATCCCTCCAAAGTAGCACATTTTCAATCAAATACAGATTGAGCTTCTTATGATGTGGCTCAAATTTCATCAAACTCACTTGTCTAGCTTTATGACTCCACTGTGCCATCATTTCTACTTGTCAGCTACACTGAAGTTCTTTCCACATTAAGCACACAGAACTGCCCTCTTTCCTACTCGCAACCATCTTCTGACATGAATTTCTCTCTCCCCGCCTATCATCTTTTCTCAACTTCCTACCCTTGTTCAGGTGTGCCATGTGGTCACTTCTCTAGGCAGCATTCCCGAACCTAAGCAGCAAGGATGAATCTCTCTCCTCCAAGCAGCTCCCCCCAGTGTGTTTAGTCCAACAGGATTCTGGCCAGGAACCATGAGTACGTTCCTCAGGACAAGGCCTGCGTTTTCACTGTGAGTAAAGATAAAAGGGTATTATAAGTGTGGACAAGGGGCTGTGTGTCATGGTTCAGAGTCACAATGTATTCTCTCCTCTTGGAACCTGGACATGAACTCAGTCTGACTGGTGCCACTACAGGAAGAAATAAAGAGCCCGCATGTGGGCATAAGAAATTAAACAGGTAAAGATTCAGTTGTGAAGTTTCTCACTTGAATCATCTTTATATAAGGTGGATAACACTTGTTAAAATAGATTCTGTTGTGGGGCGCCTGCATGGCTCAGTCAGTTAAACGTCTGACTCTTGATTTCCTCTCAGGTCATGATCTCGTGGTTTGTGAGTTCCAGCCCCATGGCAGGCTCCACGCTGGAGGCTTCTTGGAATTCTAACTCTCCCTTTCTCTTGCCCCTCCCTTCTTCTGCACACTCACTCTCTTGCCTCTCTCAAACTAAATAAACTTAAAAATAAATAAATAAGGGTGCCTGGGTCCCTCAGTCGGTTAAATGTCTGGCTTCGGCTCAGGTCATGATCTCATGGTTCATTGGTTGGAGCTCCGCATCAGGCTCTGTGCTGACAGCCAGCTCAGAGCCTGGAGCCTGTTTTGGATTCTGTGTCTCCCTCTCTCTCTGACCCTCCCCTGCTCACACTGTCTCTCTCTCTCTCTCTCAGAAGTAAATAAAAAACAACAAAAAAAGATTAAATAAATAAATAAATAAAAGGAACTCCGTTGTGAATTTTGCTTCAATTTTACTTGTACTTTATTTAATCTCCTCCTCAGCAAGCATTTAAACATAACTGCATCAAAATCATATAATAGATAATAATAACTGTGGACTTACTATGTGTCAGTCACCATGCTAGTCACTTTATATGCATTATAAATACATAAATAATCCTCATGATAAGCACATAAATTAGATTATATTATTTATTCAAGTTTCCTGATAAAGAAACTCTTAAGAAGATTTATTATTGCTCAATGTGATCCTCTAATAATTATCAGAAACTGCTTATTCTAAAACCTGATTATTATTAGCTGATTTTGCTATATTACTTATAGAACAGAACTGAAATATTTTAAGTTTATGAAAACCAAACTGAGAGAAAACTTACTGTACTATCTTATCAGGAGCATTTTCCAGTAAAAGTGCTCAATTCGATGGCTAAATTTGTTGAATTGCATGCCATTTTCACGGTTAAAAATCCAAGGACTGTACTTGATTCATGTCCAAGGTCAAATAGAATGGCTCTATTCATGTTCAAATTACATAAAAATTGATGGGGTGCCTGGGTGGCTCAGTTGGTTAAATGGTCAACTTCAGCTCAGGTCTGTGAGTTCAAACCCCGTGTTGGGCTCTGTGCTGACAGCTCCGAGCCTGGACCCTTTGGGTTCTGTGTCTCCCTCTCTCTGCCCTTCCCCAGCTCATACTCTGTCTCTCTCACTCTCAAAAATAAATAAACATTAAAAAAATAAATTAAATAAAATTTGGTTAAACTCAAATTTTCATTTCCTGGATTCATCCATAAATGGAAACAAAAAGATTTGATAAATCTGTATCTGTCAGTTAGTAAGACACTTCCATTTGTGTCTCAAATAAATTTGGTAAGCTGTATGATTGCATATGCATACAATTTTAGATGTATAAGTATATAAGCCACACAGGGGCATCTGGGTGCCTCAGTCAGTTTGGCAATCAGCTCTTGATCTTGGCTCAGGTCTTGATCTCACAGTTCATGGGTTCGAGCCCCATGTCTAGCTCCATGCTGACAGTGCAGAGCCTGCTTGGGACTCTCTCTCCCTCTCCCCTTCCCTGCTCACACTTTCTTATTATTTATTTCTAAAATTAAATAAATAAACTTTAAAAAATATATAAAGCCACACAGCATGATGACTATAATTAATAACACTGCATTGTTTCTTTGAAAGTTGCTTGGAGACGTAGATCTTAAAAGTCCTCATCCCAGTAAAAAGTTGTAACTATGTATGGTAATGGATGTTAAGTAGATTTATTGTTGTAATCATACTGCACTATGTACATATATAAAATCATTATGTTGTAAACTAGAAACTAATATAATGTTATATGTCAATTATTTATATTATGTAGTAACAGTGTAGGATATATGTATATTATATATTATATTATTTATGGTATATATATTATTTAGGATAAATATATGTATTATATATACTCTCTATACAAATATATATCCTAAATTTATCGAGATATGGAATTATTTTATATATAATATATATGAAGCTACAGAGTATAACATTGTAAGTGATACTGCAAATATTTCAGAAAGAAAGTAATTGGACAAAAATATTTATTACTTCACAACATTATAAGGCCAATTCAAAATTATGTGCTATAGAAGTTGCAAATGGAGCAATACCCAGAGTTTTAGCCTTATCTCATAATAGCTTGTCTCTTTTGAGATTTTCTAAGTCTTTCATGTTACCTTTCCCTAAGTTGTAGGTATATGTGTATTTTAATAGTTCCTTAAAATAGATCCAAATGGCCTGCACACAAATGATTAGTATCATTAGAATCTATTTTATAAAACTGTGATTACACCATTTAAAAATAGGTATTTAATACTCAGCTCACAGGGCACCATTAAGCCATTACATGCTAATATTGTATAAATGTGTGACTGTGAAATTTCTGCAGCCTTTGCTAATTATTTTATTGTCTATTAACAGTTCTTATGAGCCACTTAATCAATTGGATATACACATTGAAAGTTGAAAAGTAAAATATTGTGGCATTTTGGGAGGATATTCTATTCTTCCACATTAGTTTATTTTTTATATAATAATTATCTAGTTAGACTACTTCAAAGCTATTTACATTTAACTAGCCCTGATGAATTGTGCTGTCCACTTAAATAACAAAATTTTTAAAAATTTTGCTATATCTATATTAAAAGGAGATTTATGCTTCCATAAAATGAACAAAAGGACGACAACTTTAACAGTAAGGTCCACCTGGAATGACATGAAGTAGCTTATATTCAGTCTCGAATACAGCTTTCTGGAATTCACCAGAGAAAGCAAATCAGGATTAATAGGTTTTGATGTGCTGCTGATAAAGGTTGCTATATAGGGAGTAGAGGCCTATAATAGAAACAGAGAAAGAATTTATGATTAAGAGTAACCTAACATTTAAATTGCAAAATAAAACTGTGCTATGGAGCTGTTCATTTATATGAACAATGTAGCAGTATTTCTCTGAAATGGGTGTATGTCAATGGCATGTTCTTTACATATATATTTTATTCATCATTGCCATCAATACAAAAGGTTATTAAGTGCTCAATAAATATTGGTAAATTAATATTTTAAGAGCAGGTTGTTCAGAGGAAGATAAATAGGATATTATTTTGGGTTTTTTTTTTTTTTTTGCCCCAAATCTCACTGAGTCCTGTCAGCAAATTAAATTATAAAATTTGAGGTAAAGCAATTTCCTTTCTGCAAACTTGAAATATCTCTGTCAGGAGGTTCCAAATTACATTTGGCTTCTTGATTAGAAAAAGGACTATTCGTAGCAGAACAATAGTGGTAACCTGGCAAAACAATGAAAGATCTGCTCACTTAATGGTTATATGGAGAACTGTATTGTTAAACATAATCATAGAAATATTTTGCAAATATCTGCAGGATTTCAAGCTATCATTATTGTTTCATAAGCCAAAAATCCTACCAACTCAATTCATATCTATATATCCTGCAACCTAAGAGCATTGGTCAAAATAGATTTTTAAAAATTCATTGACTGTGGAGAGTAAGTGAATGTATGTGGAGTATGAGGCAGTCATTCTTCAAGGACTTTATGCCACCAAAATAGCGAGGTGACATAAAGCCTTTGCTGTGTATGATTGGCACAATTAATTACCTCAGAAGTATCAGATCCTAGCACCCTAGAATTTATACTCAAGGTAGAAGCAATTTTATCTTTATACTTAAAATCATCAAAAGTATTGTTCCATGAGGTTATGTGCTTATGGCAGCTTATGCTTTCATTTAGCATCAACTTTTCCCCATCCACTGATGACCATTGCTTGAATTCTTGAAGCAAGTATTTCATTAGAAGTTGCAAAGTGATGCTTTTCTAATCCATTATGTATGCTTCATTTATCATCTTGAAATATTCTACATAGAAGAAATTTTCTTTATGTACTAAAGCTAATTTGTTATCCTGAAATATTGTTAATCCTGGAAAGGCAAAATTGATGCTTATATCTAAACATTTTGTTATACATTTTCAGAGTAGTGAGTTGATGCCTCTAGTAATCTCTGATAGAGTTGTTCCCAACCTTTCCCCTCTCTACTGTTCTCTTCTCATCTCCTCCTTTCTTTCCTCCCTCCTTCTCTTCTTTTTTCTCTCTCTCTTCCTTTCTTTCTTTTGTCTAAGTCTGTCTTTCTTTTGTCTTTCTCAATTTCTTGCATACTTCTTTCTTTTTTTATTGATGAAGTCAGAGCTCTTAAAATATATTTGATAAGTTTTAATCAACTTCAATCATTTTCTTCTGTGTTGTAAGTTTCTCAGTTTAGGCCACTGTAAGCCCTGTCTGTTGGCTCTCATACTTTTGAACTGACCCCAGTAATCTTCAGTATCTTTCTTGTTTTCTGGAACAAAAAGGTGTTATGTTTCTGTGTGTATGATTATGTGTACATGTGTAACAAAATCTATACACAGAAATTCACGCAGAAATTCATTCATTTAATTTTCAGTTAATATGATGGATGGAATAAGCAAAAATGTTTCCCCACTTATTAAATTGATCTCAAGTTCTCAACCTATGGTAAATCATTGGAGTAAGACAAAAGTACATGTCATATAGTTTTGGAGAAGATACTTTAAGACACAATCAGATGACTGCCAGTTTCCACTCAGGCACATAAAGAGCGGGGAAGCCATCACTCTTATCCTCACAAGAACAAAGCTGAACCAACTGAAAATCAATGCCTCTTCTTAGATTCACAAGAGAATTGAGGACACAGAACAAAGAGCCTTCCCCAAAACTGTAGAAATAGGTGGGTGCAGGGAATACAGATAAGTTTGTTGGAAGCAGATGTTGTCGACGCCAGTAACTGGAAGTTACTCAAACAGTAACTCTAAAGAATTCTTGGAGGCTGAGGATGATACCTTGAGAGTTGCAATCACCCAGATGCCTAGGCTAATGGGACACCGACACTTCCCCAGGCTTTACCAACAGGAGTCCCACTAGATTCTCAGGTAAACATTGGAGAAAAATTTCCTCATGCTGGGCCAGAAGGAGAGAAGAGTAACCATTCTGAAATAAGCCCAGAGCATTGTCCACAACAAAGACATACTCAGTGAGGCAAAGAATTTCACCAGAGACTAATATGACTTGAAGAAAGGAAAATTACCCAACCCTAACCCTTGTAAGCCTTCCTGGATCAGCCAAGGGAGGGGAGGTGCAAAGCTGAGAAGCACTTGTGAAGGCCACAGCTCAGAGGCACACACCCACTCAAATACAGAGATCTAATCCTTCCCTACAACTTAGCACCACAGTAACTGGTCTCCCGTATAACAATAATGAATTGCAGCAATGAACTGAAAGGCTTAAATTCTGTTTAAGAATGAGAAATCCAAATGAAAACCCAAAGTCAACAGGGGAGAAAAAACCAGGAACATTAGTAAAACTAAAGCCTCTGACATACACAGCTACAGTAAACAGTGAACACAGCCTGCCTTTTAGACAGATAAACATGAAACTTATACTAACAACCTAGCTACTTCAGTTCCTATTACTCAATACAATATCTTCAATTTGCAGCAAAAAATTACAGGGAATGCTAAAAGGTAAAAAAAAATATATCCTGAAGAGACAAAGCATGAGAACCAGATTCAGACATGATAGATATTTTAGAATTACCAGACAAGAAATTTAAAACAATTATGGTTAATGTGCTAAGAGCTATAATGGAAAAAGTAGACAATGTGTAAGAATTGATGGGCAATGAAAGCAGACAGGTGAAAGCACATAATAAGGAATCAAAAGGAAAAGCTAGCAACCAAAAATATAATAACAAACATGAAAGCATATCTTTGTTAGACTCACTGAAAAGAATCAATAAGCTCAAACATATGTCAATAGAAAGTCCCAGAACTGAAATGCAAAAAGAAAAACAAATGACAAAAAATAAATAAATAAAAATAACAATATGCAACACAATTAGAAAAGGTGCAACATCCATGTAATGGGAATATCAGAAGAAGAAGAAAGGAAGGAAGGACCAGGAGATATATTTCAAATAATAATGGTTCTGAGTTTTTCAAAATTAATCACAGAAACCAAACCACAAATCCAGGAAGTTCAGAGAATACCATTAGGGTAAATAACAAAAATCCAAGTTGAGGCAACCATATTCAGAGAGAAATTCTTCAAGAAAGAAAACATCTTACCTAAAGAAAATATGAATAAGAATTACACGAAACAAGAAAGCAGAAGAGACAAGAATAAAATATTTAAAGCATTGACTGAAGAAACCCACTAAATTAGAATTTTGTTTTTAGTGAAATTTTCCTTTAAAGAAGAAATAGACTTTCTCAGACAACAAAAACTAAGAGAATCCAATGGACTTGCTTTGCAAGAAATGTTATAATAAGTTTTTGGGGCACCTAGGTGGCTCAGTTGGTTGAGCATGAGACTTCTGCTCAGGTCATGGTCTCATGATTCCTGGGATGGAGCCCCACTTCCGGCTTTGCACTGACAGCGCGGATCTCTGTTTCTGTCACTCTCTGCCCTTACGCTGCTCACATGTGTGCTCTCTCCCTCTTGAAAATAAACATTTTTTAAAAATTAAAATAAATTCTTTTGGGAGAAATAAAATGATATGGTCAGAGACTAGGATCCACATAAAGAAAGGAAAAGAATCCCAGAAGAAATAAATGAAAGTAAAATAAAATCTTTATTTTTCTTATTTTTATCTTATCTAATAGATTACTGTTCAATAAAGTAACAGCAACATGTAGTAGATGATTGTATTATACAGATAAGTGAAATGAATGACAGCACTATTACAAGGGATGGAAAGGGGGAATTAGGAATACTAGTTTAAGGTGCATGTATTTACCCATGAAGTAGTATTTCAAAGCAGTTATATTAGTTGTAAATGTATATCGCAAACTCCAAGGCAACCACTAAACAAAAAAAAGTATAATTGATATGCTAAGAGAGGAGAAAAAAATGGAACATGCAAAACACTCAATTTAAATCAGAGCAGAAAACAAAAATGGGTAAAATTTTTTAAAAAGAAAAAAGAATAAGTGCAATAAATACAAAGCAATTGCACTCATGATAGATATTAATCCAATTATATAAATAATAATTTTATATGTTAAATGTGTAAATATACCAATAGAAAGTGAGTAAAAAAACAAGACCCAAGTATATATTTTCTATAGGAAACTCACTTTTAATGAGTAAATTCTACCATGCTAGCATTAATAAAAAAGAAAGCTAGTGTAGCTTCATTTCAAAGCAAACATCAGATTAAGGAAATTTATCAAGGATAAAGAGAACATTACATAATAAAGGGCCTAATTTTCCAAGGAGACATAACAATCCTTAACATGTATGCCCCTAACAACAGTCTTTCAAAATACATGAGGCAAAAACTGATAGAACTACAAGAAGAAGTAGATGAATCCATGAGAAGTTGGAGACTTCTCATCCTTTGATAGGTTAATTGACAATTCTAGCAGGCAGAAAATCAATAAGACACAGTAATACTGTATAGCGTCCTCAGTATCTTTTGGTCCTAAGATCTCAGAGAAAGACTTAGCTAAAGGGAAATAAAAGGACAATCCCTGGGCAGTAGTGCCACCTCACCTTGTCAGGATCAATCTCCCATCTCAGTAGGAAAGAAAAAAAAAAAAAGAAGTATGAGGGGATAGGTATGGAGGTGGAAACACTTCTCATCTTATTATCTCTTGTGTTGGAGAATTGATACAATGTCATGGATAATATAAATAAATAAATAGATTATTGCAAGTGACTTTCTTTTAATTTATCCCACCCTTCTTCTATAGACCCAATGGGAAGAAGCTGAATTTGAATATCCCCTTTCTAAACATTTCTTCTGGCTTTTATTTTTAACAAAGCTGTAATTGAAACTAAAATAGTGTTAATATACCTCAACAGAAATAGAATCATACAGCCTCTAAATGAAGAACACTGGAGTGATGTATGTAAACACTCCACTTGCTTTCAATTTGGCCTTAGCCAAATTCATTTTGCTGGATCTGGTATTTCAGTTCACCCATGAATTATTATTTTACAAATTTTGTTAGTTCCTAATGGCTACCACATAAATTTCAGTAAAGTAGTAAGATTTAACATTGTTCCTCACCTGATGTTTGCTACATAGCTATTATATAGCCTGTTTTCTCAGAGAATTAATCAGTAATTTTAATTGAAGTTGAATTCTGTTATTTTATTTAGCTATTTAGGTTTACTTCCCTAAAGTTTGTGAAAGCAGGTCTTTGAAAATTTGACTACAAAACTACCCAAAAGCAAAAGGTAGGTATGCATTATTCACATTTGAGTCAATCTACATTTCAATCACATGGCTTGAACACAACTAAAAATTTCAAACAGTACAGAAAACGAATATGATGAAACCACACTTTGTTTATGATAATGTGAACCACTATATAAGTCACACACACACCCCCATCCACACACATCCATAACACACATGTAAAAAATACAGTCATCAACACTATTTTGTTGTTGTTTGGATAAATGTAATGGATGAAAATTTTAAATCATGGGGTACAATACCAAAAAGATAGATGAGACCTGGATGGCTCAGTCAGTTAACAATCAGACTCTTGGTTTAGGCTCAGGTCACAATCTCATGTTTTGTGAGTTTGAGCCCTGGGTAAGGCTTCTCCCTGGCAATGTGTAGCCTGATTAGGATTCTCTTTGCTCCTCCATGCATGCTATCTCTTCTCTCTCAAAATAAATTTTTAAAAAAGATGGAAAAATTGTTTCTAGGCTATTTGAGAAAATATCCTAAACCAGCCAATTGTCAATGGCTGGCATTGTATGATTCTGAGGGACAGGGACTGTGTCTTTTCTATATTTTTCCTCTCCTATCTCTCCTGTGTTTGCACAATAGTGTCTCCTCTGTTGTTCTATACAACATGGGTGCGCTCAGACACTAGATATTCTTATTATCTGACCATCATAAATATTTGCTACCAGAGAAGCAGTTGATTATTTGTGAACTTTCTGGATTTAGTGCATTTACAGCTGCAGTAATAAGTTGTCAGCCAGGTTGGAGGCAGAATAACTGAAAAACATCAGCTGCTTTCACAATCAATTCCAATCACTAAGTTTGAAGCAATCATGAGAGATCTTTGGACTGTTCACTAAGGTAGACAAAACAACTATTTTGGATACACAGTAATCTGTGTGTACAGGTAAGGTCACCGGGTCACAGTCATAATCTGGCTCTTCTCTTAACTGTTTAACCTAGAAGTATCTCACAATTCACTTAACATTTTATAAAGCAGATGTATGACTTGATTTAACATGAAAGAAAAAAACCAACAACACAGGCGCTTTTAAAATATAGGCAGCCCATAAATGTTCTCAGGATTGATACCTAGAAGTGTATCTCCCAGATGATGGATTAGTATTTTGCATCAGATGCCCTAATCCTAGACCTGGGGATATAAAGCAATGACCCGGACCTCTGGCTGGGCCTAGATGCTGTAGAGAGCCATGTGGGCATCACGGTTTGGGGGAGAACGCAAATAAATACATGAGTCGTACTAAGAAGTGAACACCCAAAGTCACAGAGCTGGTGAGTAGCTTCCTAGATGAAAAACTGGGTTGTGCAGTATTGTACAAATGAGTAAATCTGACTTCTACTATGATTTGTAAGATATCTCTGGCAGTGAAGGAACTGGCAGCTTGAACTAAAAGAATAGGAATTTTAATCAAAAGGATGTTGAAGAAAGGCCCATTTAGGAAATGGATAAGGAAAAGAAGAGAATACATTGTCTGAGGGAAAACAAAAGTCTGCTGTATGAAATCCTACAAATAGTGATATAAATAATTTCATGTGTATGTCCCAATAATATCACTTTTAAGTCACATTTTAATTATTAAAATGTAAAATTAAAATTATATACAATTATTTAATTTTAAATAATATTCTTTTAAATACTTCAGTGAAAGATCAAAGTATAATCTTAGGTTTCTATGATCCAAAGCATTACCTTAAGAGTCAAAATATACTTTCTTAATTCTATTTTAGGTTCTTACATTTTATTTAGTACCTTGATTGCTAAATGTTTGCTATTTACATAATGTTATCATGGTTAACTGCCAACTTGTGATTGATAAAATTACATATAATTTTTCATGACACATGATGGGTTTATCCGGATGTGGGATCCATAGAGCATTAAACAATAAGTTACAAATAGAAAATTAGAATCACTTTGTGCGTTTGTATCTTTAATGGGCAGTCTCTCCTGTATTTAAAACTTTGGACACTGAAGTCAGAACAACTTTTAATTAAATACAAACAACTTACTGAGCGACTTTGAGCAAGTTGCTTCTACTCTTTAGCCTGTTTCTTCATTAATTATGATAGGGTTTTAATAGTTTCTACCTCATATGACGACATGGGTAGAAATAAGATATTTCAAGTAATGTCAAGAAGACAACATGTACTCAATATGACTGGTCATGAAAACTAATCAACCAACAGTTTTGAAATGGCACTGTGGCACATGTAATGTATATAACAGAATACATAAAATCTAAAGGCAATATTTAAACAAGAATAATAAATTGAACAACTATATACCCACAGATCATGTTAAGAAACAAGCCATTATCAATGTGACAGAATCCTCTCAAATGCACTTCCCTGACAGAACTTTAACTTCATCCTCAAGAATACCTGCAACCCTGAGAGCTATATTATTCATTCCTTTCGTTTTGCTGATAGTATCACTATCTATGCATTCCTGCCTTCAAATGGCATTTTATTCTAGTTTTGTCTTGTTTTGTTTTCTTTGTCTGGTTACTTCATGCTAATTTTGCCTGTATTTGAACTTACATAATTATGGCTTATATACTTAATTTAACAGAATATTTTTAACATAGACAATTTCAAAGAAGAAATGTGGTCCCCTACTACCAGATGATTTTTATTGATAGAAAAATAATACAAGTTAGTAGTTCAAAATATTGAACCAAAATTCAGAGGCAGAAAATGAAGAATGATATCTTCTCCAGTCTAATGCTCTCACATCTGAGTTATTTTGGCTACTGAAAAGTCATACCTTCTCTACTCCATCTCTCTTCTCTATCCTGCTTAGATCTCCTCCCTAGTGGCAACTATCATGAGGAATCTTTTAGCCATCTTTTATTGTAAAATAAGTGTGTATACCCATATGTATGTATGTATGTATGTATATATATATGTGTATATATATATATATATATTCATATATTTGTTTACATTTTCTCCCCAAATAATTACATTATATCTATATTCCTATTTTGCTTTTCCCCTTAGAATGAATCTTAGATAACAGTCCATATAGGTACATATAGCTCTACCTCATAATGCCATATTATTCCATTGTATTGTATACCATCACTTTTTTTAAAGCCCCTTATTGATGAATGGTTAGTTATTTCATTTTTAATGCTATTACAAAGAGTGTTGCAATAAACATCTTAATATAGACATCCTGGAAAACATTTGCCTGTGTATTCTTGTATATAAACTTGAAATCCAATATGTAGGTCAAAGAGTCTGTGAATTTAAAAATTTTTGACTAGCAGAACTAGACAGAGGCTGAATAGTGGTTTGAAGGCTCTTTGTACAGCACTGCCAATATTTCTCACAAGCTCTGAAAATGTTCCCTAAATATAATCCTGTCCAAATGGATGGGCATGCTATTTGTTTTTCCCAACATGTCTCATTTATGTCATAAAACACTTCACTACGCTTGCTATGAATATGGTTTTCTTGTTTAGAGTCATATCCCCTCTAGCTCAATGATAATTTACTGCTTTGGTAACCTTCACTTACCTCTCCATCAGAACTATAGCCAAAAGGCTTTAGACTGAGATGTTTCATGTCCACATGCTGCCAGTCAATGTTGGAAATAACTTTCATATGAGATCGACAGAATTTGTCGAATAAGCAAATGCAGTGTTTACAGAAAGTCTAAAGAAAATGGTGCTATGGCATGTTTGACCCTGTTTCCTTCTAATGGGCTTCTCATTTATAGGAATTCTTTTTTGTTTGTTTGTTTTTTAAGTTTATTTATTTATTTATTTTGAGAGACACAACACAGGCAGGTGAGGGGCAAAGAGAAGGAGAGATGGAATCTCAAGCAGGCTCCATGCCATCAGCACAGAGGCCAATTCAGGGCTTGAACCCATGAAACTTGACATCATGACCTGAGCCAAGATCAAGAGTCAGATGGCTTAAGCTGACTGAAAACCCAGGTATCATTAGGCTTCTCAGTTTAATATTGAATCTCTCAAAAATCAATTTTTCAAAGTCATTCAATTTTATATTGTCAGGTGCAACATATCAGAATTAGACTGATGTTTTAAGTTCTAATTATTAATACTGCTCTGTTTTATAATTTCTTGTTTTCCAAAATATTCTATGCTCCACGATATATGACTTTCCCTTGCTCATGGTCTTCTAACACAGTTACAATTGTAAATACAATAAATAACTAAAGTTTTGACTAAGAATTTATTTGTATGCTTTTTTCCCCAAACCTCAGGCCATTCTATTTTTTTAAAATTTTCTCTTCTTATTTTTCTGTGACTGAAATAGACTAAACACTTGTGAATTTTAATATATAACTTTGATTCATCTTACTGATAAGAATTATGATTATACTAGAAAAGAAACCAAACCCTAAATATATTTTATTACTATGCCCATGTAAATATTTTATGTACTTTCCCAGGCAATAAAACTTCTTTCATCGTATCAAGAGTTTTAATCTTACCTCATGGACTTTTTCTCTATTTTTTCTTTCATGTTATGTCCTACAGTCCTGGCAATGCACAAATAACTGTAACAAGTATTAGCCTATTCATAAAGAATTTCCCATGGGTTATCTTTCAAAAATGATCTCAAGACAGCTTTTAGGTTTAACTTAATTTTTTGTGTGGGGGAGAAGAGGCAGAATCTTTAGAATTTCTATTTGAAGCCATCCTGATGATAAAAACTTTAAAGCCATATATTAAATTAGCCTATATTTTTGTTTTCTACTGTTACATAGCAATTCTAACCCTTCAAATAGCTTAAAATAACAAGCATTTTTTTTAAAAAGGTTATTTATTTATTTATTTTTGTTGTTGTTGTCACTGTTCTTTATTTGTTTGTTTTCTTTTTTTATTATTTTTTTTTCAAATAGTTTATTGTCAAATTAGTTTCCACATAACACCCAGTGCTCATCCCCACAAGTGTCCTCCTCCATGCCCATCCCTCCTCCC
>NW_024081436.1:0-75487 GCF_003009895.1 Hyaena hyaena
TCTCTCAGGTTTTGTAAGGTTTCCAATGTCTTCAGATCTTTTCTGTGTGATGTATGGGTGCGAGTGCAAGTACGGAGCTCCTTACTTCTCCGCCACCTTGCCCTCTCCCTAAAATTGCTCCTTTTAAACTTATTTCTTAATGACACTGATACCACTTTTGGGTGAGCTAGATATAATTTACCTATCCTCTCCCTTCATTAATCTCCCTCTCCCCTAAAACAGAAAATAAAAGTGTGTAAGCACCATATGCAGATAACATGGTTTAATTATTATTTTCTAATGTGGCCTAAAAGAACAACTACATCTAGGGTCTAAGTATTTACAGTAAGAATGACACTGAAATAGTTATTCTAAATCCAATTACTGTCTTTTAACTGTCTTATGACTAACACTATAAAATAGCAAGTTAATTCATATAGTTCCATATAATTTTACAACCAGCTTTGTGAGTTTATATATTAATAAGTTGTAATGTTTTAGGGGGTTCAGTAAGATATTTTTAGAATGGTTTCCATGGAAAGCATCTGACTTTATCTGCTTTACACTTTTTCTAAGCTAAAGGAATTACTGACAGGCATTATGATACAGAACTTCGAGACCTCATTCCCTTTCATTTGTATGATATCAAAATTATGATATTCTTTTTCTTTTTGGAGATTGAAGATTAACTGATATACAATATTGTATTAGTATCAAGTACACAACATACTGATTTGATATTTATATATGTAATAAAATGGTCACCACAATAAGTCTAGTTATCATCTGTTACCATACAAGCTGCTATAATATTATTAACTAAATTCCCTATGCTGCACATTATATCCCTTGTCTTCTTTTATAACTGGAAGACTGTTCCTCTTAATCCATTCACTTATTCCATCCATCGTCCCATCTTGCATCTCTTCTGGCAACCACAAGTTTGTTCTCTGTATCTACAAGTCTATTTCTGTTAGGATCAGTTTCTTTTGTTTTTCAGATTCCACATGTAAATAAAGTCATATGGTATTTGTCTTTCTCTGATTTATTACATAGAGCACAATATGCATCCATGCATTTGTTGCAAATGGCAAAATTCATTTTTTCTATGGCTGAGCAGTATTCTACTGTGTATACTTGCCACGTCATCTTTATCCATTTATCTATCTATAGACATTTACATTGCCTCCATATTTGGGCTACTGTAAATATTCTATATGAATGCATGTCTTTTTTAAATTAGCATTTTCCTTTTCTTTGGATAAATACCTAGAAATGGAAATGTTGAATTGTATGGTAGTTCCATTTTTAATAATTTGAGGAATGTCCTAATTTCCATAATGGCTACACCAATTTACATTCACACCAACAGTGCATGAAAGTTACCTTTTCTCTACTTCCTTGTTAACACTTGGTATTTCCTGTCTTTTAGATACTAGCCATTGTGACAGGTGTAAGGTGGTATCTCATTGTGGTTTTGATTTGTATTTCCCTGATGATTAGTGATGTGGAGCCATCTTTATGGGTGCCTGTTGGCTATCTTTACGTCTTCTTTGGAAAAGTGGCTATTCAGTTCCTCAGTCTTGTTCTAATCAATTTTTTTTCCATACTGAGTTTATAAAGAAAATATATAATATAAAGAAAATATATAATTCTTCATGTATTTCAGATATTAATCCTTTATTGAATACATCCTTTGTGACTATCTTCTCCCATTCAGTATGTTGCCTTTTCATTTTGTTGATGGTATCCTTCACTGTGTAAAAGCTTTTTAGTTTATGTGGACTTGCCTGTGTAGTTTTGTTTTTGTTGTCCTTGGCAGAGGAGACAGATCCAAAAACTGCCTATATTTTATTATTGCAGTTTTATGGTTTCAGGTCTTATTTGGCCTTTAATACATTTTTTAAAATTAAAAACACTTTAATGCCCACATGGGAGGGGCAGAGAGAGAGACAGGGAGACAGAGGATCCGAAGTGGACTCTGCACTGACAATAGAGATACTGATGTGGAGCTTGAACTCATGAACCATGAGATCATTACCAGACAAAGCCCAGTGCTTAACCAAATGAGCTACCCAGGCACCCAGTCTTTAATCCATTTTAAGTATATTTTTATATATGGTGTAAGAAAGTGGTCCATTCTTATTCTTTTACATGTACCTGTCCAGTTTTACCAACTTTACTTACTGAAGAGATGGTCTTTGACCTGTAATTTTTGCCTCTTGTTGTAGACTAATTGACTATATGAGCATATAAGCATGGCTTTTTTTTTTCTGGGCTCTCTATTCTGTTCCACTGATATTTGTGTCTGTTTTTGCACTAGTTTTGATTACCATGGCTCTATAGAAGAGTTTAACATCAGGCAGTGTGATGTCTCCAGCTTTGTTCTTTCTCAAGACTGCTCAAGGTCTTTTTGATCCATAACAATTTTAGGATTATTTGTTCAACTTCTGTGAAAAAATGTCAATGTTATTTTGATAGGGACTGCACTGAATCTGTAGACTGCTTTGGGTATTTTAACATATTAGTTCTTTGAACTGATTTTTTTTTTAATGTTTTTTTTTTAATTTATTTCTAGGAGAGAGAGAGAGAGAGACAGCATGAGCAGGGGAGGGTGAGAGAGAGAAGGAGTCACAGACTGAAACAGGCTCCAGGCTCTGAGCTGGCAGTCAGCACAGAGACCGACGCGGGGCTCGAACCCACAAACTGTGAGATCATGACCTAAGCGAAAGTCGGACGCTTAACCGACTAAGCCACCCAGGCGCCCCTCTTTGAACTGATTTTGAACAGTAGTATCTTCCTAATTGTGTCATCTTCAATTATTTTCATCAATGTCTGATTTTTTCAGAGTATAGGTTTTTCATGTCAGTTAAATTTATCCTTAGGTATTTAATTCTTTTAGATGCAATTATAAATGAGATTGTTTTCATTATTAAATGTTCATTTATATTGAGAGAGAGAGAGAGTGAATTGCGGGGGGTGGGGGGAGGGTGCAGAGCTTGATCCCACAAACCATGAGATCATGACCTGAACTGAACAGCTGGATGCTAAACTGACTGAGCCGTCCTGGGCACCCCATAAATGGGATTTTTTTTAAAATTTCTCTTTTTGTTGGCATATTATTAGTCTATAGAAACACAACATCTTCAACTTCGTTCATAAGTGTTTTGTAATTTTTAGAGTACAGATCTTTTACCTTTTTGTTTAGGTTTATTCCTAGGTATCTTATGGATTTTGGTGCAAGTGTAAATGGTACTGATTCCTTCCTTTCTCTTTCTGTTGCTTCATTACTGGTGTATAGAAATGAAGGGGTGCCTGGGTGGCTCAGTCGGTTAAGCGTCCGACTTCAGCTCTGGTCATGATCTCACAGTCCATCGGTTCAAGCCCCATGTCAGGCTCCGTGCTAACAGCTCAGAGCCTGGAGCCTGCTTCATATTCTGTATGTCCCTCTCTCTCTGCCCCTCCCCTGCTCACTGTCTCTCAAAATAAAGACATCAAAAAAAATGCAACAGATTTCTGTGTATCAATTTTGTATCCTACAACTTTACTGAATTCATGTATCAGTTCTAGCATATTTTGTGTGTGGGATTTTTTGGATTTTCTACATAGAGTATCATGCCATCTGCAGGTAGTGAAAGTTTAACTTCTTCCTTGTCCATTTGCATGTCTTTTATTTCTGTTTGTTATCTGACTCCTGAGGCTAGGACTCCCGGTATATTACTCGGTAATCAAAAATAATGAAATCTTGCCATTTGCAAACTGAGGGTTGATGGAAGGAGGTGGGCAGGAGGATGGGTGAAATAGGTGATGAGTATTAATTAAGGAGAGCACTTGTGAGGAGGTGTTATACGTAAGTGGTGAACTGCTAAATTCTACTCCTGAAACTAGTATTACCCTATATGTTAACTAATTGGAATTTAAATAAAAACTCAAAACTAAGGAGAAAGAGAGAGGGAAAGAGAGAGAAACAATACAGATTTCTGTATACTGATTTTGTATTGTGCAACTCAACTAAAATCATTTATTAGTTATAATAGTTTTTGGGTGAGGCTTTAAAGTTCTCCCTATATAGCATCACCCCATCTGCAAAACGTTAATAGTTTTACTTCTTTCTTTCCAATTTGGATGCCTTTTCTTTCTTTTTCTTGTCCAACTTCTGTGGCTAAGACTTCCAATACTATATTGAATAAAAGTGGTGAGAGAGGGCATCCTTGTTTTGTTCTTCATCTTAGAGGAAATGTTTTAAACTTTTCACTACTAATTATGATGTTTACTGTGGGTTTATCATATATGGCCTTTATTATATTGGGGTACCTTCCCTCTATACCCATTTTGTTGAGAGTTTGTATTATAAATGGATATTGAATTCTGTCAAGTACTTTTTCTGCATCTACTGAGATGATCATATAATTTTTATACTGTTTTGTTAATGTAATGTATCACATTGATTGATTTATAAATCCTGTCCCATCCTTGCATCCCTGGAATAAATCTCACTTTATCATGGTGTATGATCCTTTTAATGTATTGCTGAAGTCAGTTTGTGAATATTTTGCTGAGGATTTGCATCTAAGTTCACCAGGGATAGGGGGCTGTAATTTTTTTGTAGTGTCTTTTTCTGATTTAGGTCTCGGTAATGCTGGCTTCATAGAATGAATTTGGCAGTGTTCTTTCCTTTTCAATAGTTTTGAATAGTTTAAAAATGAGAGATACTGGCTTTTAAAAGATGTTTGGTAGAATTATCTGTGAATCTGTCCAGTCCTGGACTTTAATTTGTTGGGAGTTTTTATTATTTTTCTTGAATAGTTTATTGTCAAGTTGGTTTCCATATAACACCCAGTGCTCATCCCAACAAGTGCCCTCCTCCATGCCCATCACCCCCCTTCTCCTCTCCCCAACCCTCAACAGCCCTTAGTTTGTTCTCAGCATTCAAGAATCTCTCATGGTTTGCCTTCCTCCCTCTCCCCAACTATTTCCCCCCTTCTTCTCTCCCATGGTCCTCTGTTAAGTTCCTCCTAATCCACCTATATGTGCAAACATATGGTATCTGTCCTTCTCTGCCTGACTTATTTCGCTCAGCATAACACCCTCAAGGTCCATGCATGTTGCTACAAATGGCCAGATTTCATTCTTTCTCATTGCCATGTAGTACTCCATTGTATAGATAAACCATCTCTTCTTGATCCATTCGTCCACTGATGGACACTTAGGCTCTTTCCATGTTTTGGCTATTGTTGAGAGTGCTATGAACATTGGGGTATATGTGACCCTATGCATCAGCACTTGTTGGGAGTTTTTTAAATCACTGCTTCAATTTTATTACTAGCTATCAGTCTGTTCAAATTTTTCTATTTTTCCTAATTTAGTTTTGGAAGATAATATTAGAAACCTATCCATTTCTTCTAGGTTTTCCAATTTGTTAGTGTATAACTATACATAGTAGTCTTTTTTCATCCTTTGTATTTCTGAGGTATTGGTTATAACTTCTCTTTCATTTCTGATTTTATTGATTTGGGCCCTCTCTTTTTTTCTTGATGGGTCTTGCCAAAGATTTATCATTTTTGTTTATCTTTTCAAATAACCAACCTTTAGTTTAATTAATCCTTTCCATTGTTTGTTTACTCTATTTACTTTACTTCTTCTGTGATCTTTATTATTTCCTTCCTTGACTAACTTTGGGCTTTGTCTGTTTTCCTTTTTCTAGTTCCTTTAGATTGTTTATTTAAGCTTCTTCTTGTTTCTTGATGGGCTTGTATTGCTCTAACCTTCCTTCTGAGAACTGCTTTCGCTGGGTCTCATAGATCTTGGAGCAATATATTTTAATCGTCATTTGCCTCAAGGTATTTGTTCATTTCTTCTATGATTTCTTCATTGATCCATTGATTATTTACTAGCACGTTGTTGAGTCTCCACATGTTTGTGTTTTTTTCCCCATTTCCTCCTTGTAGTTGGTTTTTAGTTTCATACTATTGTGGTCAGAAAAGATGTTTGATAGGATTTCAATCTTCTCAAATTTATTGAGACTTTTTTGTGGTTTAACATGTGATTTATATTGGAAAATGTTCATGTGAACTTGAGAAAAATGTTCTGGTTTTCGATGGAATGGTCTGTATATATCTATGAAATCTATCTGGTCTAGAAGGTCATTCAAGGTCAATATTTCCTTATTAATTTTGTCTAGATGAACAACCCATTGATGTAAGTAGGGTGTTAAAGTCCCTACTATTATTGTATTACTGTCATTTTCTCCCTTTGTACCTGTTAATATTTGCATATGTATTTAGGTGCCCCTATGTTGAGTGCATAAATATATACAAGTGTTAAAACTCCTTGTTGGATGAATCCCTTTATCATTATGTAGGGCCCCTCTTTGTCTCTGGTTATAGTTCTTTGTTTAAAGTCTATTTAAATTGAAAAGTACTGCTACCCCAACTTTCTTTTCATTTCCATTTGCATGCAATATATTTTTCTATGTCTTAACTTTCAGTTATATTATAGGTGTCTGAGTCATCTATAATGCCAATATTAGTACACTTGATACTGCAGAGGTCTCTTAAAAGGATCCTAATTTTTTTTGTTCTGTTGTTCAGTTTGGGTAATTTCTAATACTCTGTTTACAGTTCATTGATCTATTCTTCTGCAGTTCACTGGTCTATTCTTCAGCATCATCTAATCTACTTATTGTCTGTAGTGTGTTTAACATATCTGTTAAAGTATTCTTCCTTTCTGCTATTTTAGTTTCTGTCTTTGTTGAAATTCTCATTGTGTTCATCCATTCTCCTGAGTTTGGTCAGCAATTTTATGACCATTATCCTGTACTCTTTATCAGGCAGATTGCTTTTCTTCATTTTCTTTACGTCTTTTTCTGAGGTTTTGTCTTTTGCTGGGACATATATCCTCCATCTTCTCATTTTGCCTAACTCTCTGTATCTGTTTCTATGTATTAGGTAGATCAGATACATCTCTTAGTCTTGAAGGAGGGCTTATGTAGATGTCGTGTGGTGCCCAGAAGCACAATCTCGCCCCCACC
Source organism: Hyaena hyaena (assembly GCF_003009895.1). Taxonomy (NCBI): domain Eukaryota; kingdom Metazoa; phylum Chordata; class Mammalia; order Carnivora; family Hyaenidae; genus Hyaena; species Hyaena hyaena. The sequence goes on from NW_024081436.1 coordinate 7,010, forward strand.
CCCAGCCACCAGAGCCAGGTGCTTCAGAGAGCACCTTTGTAGGCTGCATATGTCCTCCTGTGATGGCAGGACCTTGACTGCTGTGGATACACTGGCGGGTGGGGGTTGTCTCTGGCCTAGATGGCAGTGAAGCCCAGCTGAGAAACAGGGTTATACAGAACTCTGAGTGGTGCATGTCCCCTGGCATTAGCTGTCTACGGGGAGGATTCCATAATGGTTCCTGCCACTGCTGGCATCAGCATGGCAGAATAAGGTAGTAAAATGACTGCTGCCAGTGTCTCTGTCTCTGGAGAAAATCCAGCAATTGCTCTAAGGTTAGTTAAGTATTCTCCCTTCAATTGTGGTCCACGTGCTTTTTTATCTGGTGTTTTGTGTTGGTTTCTGGATCTAAGGAGTCTGCACTCAACACCTTTAAGAGTGGGTTTTCCTTTCCGTATAGCTTTAAGTTGATTTCCAAAGGCAGATATTTTGAGGGCTTGTCTCTCCTATGCACAATCGAAGGGCCAAGCTGCCTGATGTTGAGCTCAATTCAATCACCCCTCAGGAAAAAGCTCTTTACCACTGAGATCCCTCCTGACCATGGAGTCCTGCACCTAGAGTGTGGGTTTTTTCTGTAATGAGACCATATCTCTCTCTCTTCTATACATCTCAGTGCTGTCCCTTGTTGTGGAGGTTCTTCATTCACTTTCTTCTTTTTTTTTTAAATAGTTTATCGTCAAGTTGGTTTCCATGTAACACCCAGTGCTTATCCCAACAAGTGTCCTCCTCCATGCCCATCACCCTTCTTCCCCTCTCCCCCACCCCCATCAGCCCTGTTTGTTCTCAGCATTCAAGAGTCTCTCATGGTTTGCCTTCCTCCCTCTCCCCAACTATTTTTTTCCCTTCTTCTCCCCCACGGTCCTCCATTAAGTTCCTCCTAATCCACCTATATGTGCAAACATATAGTATCTGTCCCTCTCTGCCTGACTTATTTCACTCAGCATAACACCCTCAAGTTCCATCCATGTTGCTACACATGGCCAGATTCATTCTTTCTCATTGCCATGTAGTATTCCATCGTATACATATACCACCTCTTCTTGATCCATTCATCAGTTGATGGACACTTAGGCTTTTTCCATGTTTTGGCTATTGTTGAGAGTGCTGCTATGAACACTGCGGTACATGTGCTCCTATGCATCAGCACTCCTGTATCCCTTGGGTAAATTCCTAGCAGTGCTATTGCTGGGTCCTAGGGGAGTTCTATTGTTAATTTTTTGAGGAACCTCCACACTGTTTTCCAGAGGGGCTACACCAGTTTACATTCCCACCAGCAGTGCCGGAGGGCGCCCATTTCTCCACATCCTCCCCAGCATCTAGAGTTCTCTGATTTGTTCACTTTAGCCACTCTGACTGGTGTGAAGTGGTATCTCAGTGTGGTTTTGATTTGTATTTCCCTGCATTCATCCACTTTCTAAGTCCCCTTCATAGAGGGAATTATTTTTTTTTTAATGTTTTATTTATTTCTAGGAGAGAGAGAGAGAGACAGCGTGAGCAGGGGAGGGCCAGAGAGAGAGGGAGTCACAGACTGAAACAGGCTCCAGGCTCTGAGCTGGCAGTCAGCACAGAGCCCGACGCGGGGCTCGAACCCACAAACAGTGAGATCATGACCTAAGCGAAAGTCGGACGCTTAACTGACTAAGCCACCCAGGCGCCCCAGAGGGAATTATTTCTGATTATGGATTTGTTGTGTCCGTGGGAGAAGGTGAGTTCAGGATTCTCCTATGCTGCCATGTTGAAGTCTCTCCCTGATACTACTTTTTTTTTTTTTTTACAAATAGTTTATTGTCAAATTAGTTTCCACATAACACTCAGTGCTCATCCCCACAAGTGCCCTCCTCCATGCCCATCCCTCCTCCCCTCCACATCCATCAGTCCTCAGTTTTTGTCAGCATTCAAGAGTCTCTCATGGTTTGCCTCTCTCCCTTTCCCCCACCATTTCCCCCCTTCTTCTCCCCCTTGGTCCTCCGTCAAGTTCCTCCTAATCCTCCTATACGTGCAAACATGTGATATTTGTCCTTCTCTGCCTGACTTATTTCACTAAGCATAACACCCTCAAGGTCCATCCATGTTGCTACACATGGCCAGATTTCATTGTTTCTCATTGCCATGTAGTATTCCACGGTATAGATAAACCACATCTTCTTGATCCATTCATCTGTTGATGGACACTTAGGCTCTTTCCATGTTTTAGCTATTGTGGAGAGTGCTGCTATGAACATTGGGGTACATGTGCTCCTATGCATCCCTGATACTACTTCTTGAAAAGTGTATAAGCCTATCCTGATTTTTGGTGTTCTACAGGAGAGAGAACCTTCTGTGTAGGCATGTATTCTTTTGAAGTCACTCAATTATCACCCCCCCTCCAAAAAAATGTGTCAGTTCTACCTTGTGGCTCAGTTGACAGTTAAGTTCTCTACTTACGTAATAATACAAATAGGAGTGCCTGAGTGGCTCAGTTGTTTGTGATTCTGACACTTAATTTTGGCTCAGCTCATGATCTCATGGTTAATGAGTTCAAGCCCCGTGTCAGGCGCTGTGCTGATAGCATGGAGCCTGCTTGGGATTCTCTCTCTCTCCTCCTTCCTCTGCCCCTCTCGTGCACACACTCTCTTTCAAAATAAATAAATAAACACTTAAAAAAAAGGAACAATACCAAATAAAATTTTTCCAAATATTTATCAAGCAAAGTTGAACCCCAAGTACACTGCTGAAAAAGTAGTATTGAAACAATACCTATGAAGAACTGCCCAAAGGATAAACAGTCTGAGTATAACTAGTTTGCTACTCGTCACAGATTTACTTAAATGGAGTCATTCTCTGGCTTCATGCCATTAAATTATACCATGTCATATTAAGAGAAAGAGGTGCATGAAACCCAGATGTTGTAAAAGTTATTAAAGATAATTTTTATTTTAGTATACTACTATTTTATAAAATAGGGTCCAAGATCTCAATGAAATCAGAAATCAAGTTCCAGATAATGTTTAATTTTTTAATATTACTTTCAATATTAATTTCAATACTTGGAGGAAAAACATGTTTTATAATAACAACTATCAACTGACAGACATTTGAAAGACTAACACTTAAGGTTTTCACTGAGGTCTAAGGACTTAGATTCTTGAAGAAATTTTCCCCTTTAAAGGAATTCACAAGTTATTAAATTTGAGGAACACTATGATTGTGTTTTCTTTTCAAAAATCATGGGAAAATTGTTACTTTAATACCAAAAATAGCTGTCCACTGAGTGACATGTTTTGTCTCAAGAACACTGTGACTCATGTAATTAATTAGGTTTCCTGCTTTGCTAGAAAGATAAGCACCAAATTCATGACCTATTCTCACAAAATGTAGAGGGCCTTTAAACATTAACTTTATTAACATGAGGTAGTCTCACCTCATTCTTAGCCTAGTATTCATTTCTTATGCTCATTTGTCTCATAGGCTTTCCCAAGCATTTAAAAAAATCTTATCTTATACTGCATATATTTTTAAGTGTAATGTTAAATTTTTTGAGACAAGACAGAATATAAATAAAACTTAGGAGAATTTATATTGCTAAAAATAAGCATCAACACTTTAAACATTCTTTAAATCTTCATATCATTTTAGCATATAAAAATCATATCTTTAAAGTAACAGGATTAATATTAAAAGATATTCTAGAATGGAATTATTGTTCAGAATACTCAGAATCAGTTTACAAATTCACTTAAAAAATTAGGTTTGTTACTTCCTGGTGTGATATCTAAAAACTAAAGACCACAATTATTTATCTTGATTATCCACTTCATTCACTAGACTTGGTTTCAAGAAACTTTACACTTTTTCCAAGAAAACTAAATGTGACCAGAATAAAGATTCATATAAAGAAAGACAATCAAAAGAACCCAGTATATAAGATGTCAGTGAAATGCCAAAACTTTCAAGATATTTTGTGTAATGGAGCATCTTCAACAGAACAAGTCTAGATCTTTACTTTGAAGGCTATATTACTTATCTGGCTATATAAATTTGGGAATTTTCCTGTCCCCCTGCCCCCCCCCCCCCCCCCGGCTCAATGTGATTTATATTCCTTTAATTCTTCCTTAATAGAAAAGAACTCCCTTAAGAATCAACACTAGATTAGCAGATGCAGAAGAACATATTGGTGATCTGGAAGACAGGCAATGGAAAGTACCAATGCTAAACAGCAAAAAGAAAAAATACTTTAAAAAATGACGACAGGATAAGGGATCTCTTGGACAACATCAAGCAAATAAACATTCATATTATAGGGGTCCAAGAAGAAGAAGAGAAAGGGATAGAGATCCAGGTCCAAGAAGCACAGGAAATTCCACGGAGGCCCACACCAGGACACATAATAATTAAAACATCAAAGGGTAAGGATGAAGAGAGAATTTTAAAGGCAGCAAGAGAGAAACAAAAAGTTACCCAAATGGGAAAATCAATAGGCTACTAGCTAATTTATCAGCAAAAAATTTGCAAGCCAGAAGGGAGTACCATAATATATTCAAAGTGCTGAATGGAAAAAGAAAACCTACAACAAAGAATACTCTACCTGGCAAGATTATCGTTCATATTTGAAGGAAAGGTAGAGTTTCCCAGACAAACAAAAGATAAAGAAATTTATTATTACTAAACCAGCTTTACAAGAAATGTTAAAGGAAATTCATTAGGTTGAAAAGAAGTAGCTATAATTAGACATAAGAAAATAAATAAAAAGACATAAAATATGACAGTGTGTACAAACAATGTAGACAGAGAAAAAAGAAGTTTTTTTAGAATGTATTTGGTGGCATCTGGGTTGGTTAAGCATCCAACTCTTGATTTTGGCTCAGGTCATGATCTCATACTTTATGAGATCAAGCCCAGTACTGACAGCAGAGCCTACTTGGGATTCTCTCTCACTCCTCTCTCTCTGCTCCTAGCCCCACACGCACATTCTCTAAACAAACATTAAAAAAAAAAATACTGGCTCTGCTCTAATTACTTTTTTAAAAAAGGGGGAGGAGTAAAGATGGTGGAGTAATGTGGGGACCTTGCGTTTGTCTTGTCCCTGAAATGCAGTTAGATCAGCATCCAACCATTTCAAATACGTAGGAAATTGATCTGAGGATTAACACAACAATGTGCATCATTTGAGCCAAAGAATTTGGCAGATATGCAATGCAGAGAGATGAACTGGGGGAGAGAAAAGCCGTAGACAGTAGGGAGCCATTTTAGGAGAGAGATGATAGAGAAAGAAAAAGGGAAAGAGTGTAGCGTATTAGGATCCTGAAAGAAAAGCACTGCCCTCAAAACACTGGACAAGAAATCTGTTTCCCAAAACCATTGATGAGGAGAAAGGAGAGGGTTTCAGTATCACTAGGATTCTATAAACAGTAGAGCACAGAGCCTGAAGTTCCAGAGCTCAGTGCCTGATAGTGCCCTGGTGAGGAAGCAGGGTGAATCCTCAGGAGCAGGCAGCAGAGTCTGAGTTTCCGTGTGCCACATGAGGAGAAGTAGTGTTAGTAATAATAGCCAGGCTAAGGAAAGAGCACAGATGTCCATCGACTGATGAATGGATAATGAAGATGTGGTAGATTCCCCCAAAAACAAATAATCTTCCAAAGAAGACATCCAGATGGCTGACAGACACATGAAATGATGTTTAGCATCACTCATCATCAGGGAAATATGAATCAAAACCACACTGAGATACAACCACAGACCACATGCCGGTCAGAATGGCTAAAATACTGGTGAGGACGTGAAGAAATGGGAACCCTCTTGCATTGTTGGTGGGAATGCAAACTGGTATAGCCCCTCTGGGAAACAGTGTGAAGGTTCCTCAAAGAATTAACAACAGAACTCCCCTATGACCCAGAAATAGCACTGCTAGGAATTTTCAAGGGATACAGGAGTGCTGATGCATAGGGGCACATGTACCCTAATGTGTATAGCAGAACTTTCAACAATAGCCAAATCATAGAAAGAGCTTAAATGTCCATCAAGTGACGAATGGATCAAGAAGACGTGGTTTATCTATACAATGGAATACTACTTGGCAATGAGAAAGAATGAAATCTGACCATTTGCAGCAACGTGGATGGAACTGGAGGCTATTATGCTAAGTGAAAAAAGTCAGAGAAGGACAGATACCATATGTTTTCACTCATATGTGGATCTTGAGAAACTGAGGACCATGGGGGAGGGGAAGGGAAAAAAAGTTACAGAGAGGGAGGAAGGCAAACCATAAGAGACTCTTAAATACTGAGAACAAACTAAGGGTTGATGGGGAGTGGGAGAGAGGGGAAAGTAGGTGATGGGCACTGAGGAGGGCGCTTGTTGGGATGAGCACTGGGTGTTGTATGGAAACCAATTTGACAATATATTAAAAACAAGATGCAGTGTGTGTACACACACACACACACACACACACACACACACACACACAATGGAATATTACTCACCAGCCAAAAAGAACGAAAAATCTTGCCATTTGCAACAATGTGGAAGAACTAGAGTGTATTATGCTAAGTGAAGTCAGTCAGAGAAAGACATATATAACTTCACTCATAAATGGAATTTAAGAAACACAACAGATGAACATAGGGGAAAGAAAAGAAAAATAAGATAAGAACAGAGACTGAGGCAAACCATAAGAGACTCTTAAATACACAGAACAAACTGAGGCTTGCTGGAGGAGTGTTGGGTGGAGGGATGGACTAAATGGGTGATGGGCAAAAGGAGAGCACTTACTGAATGAGCACTGGGTGTTATATGTAAGTGATTGATCACTAAATTCTACTCCTAAAACCATTATTACACTATATGTTAACTAACTTGGATTTAAATTAAAAAAAAGATGTACTACCTTAAAAAATAAAATAAAAAGAATATGTTTGAATTTAAATTATCAAATTAATATAGACTGCTATATACTTAGATGATATACATGATCCTCATGGTAACCATAAACCCAAAATCTGTAATAGATTTACAAAAAATAAAGAGGAAAAAAAAGCCAAACATAATACTACAGAAACTCATCAATCACAAAGAAAGAGAGCAGGGGCACTTGGGTGGTTCAGTTGGTTGAGTGTCCAACTTTGGCTCAGGTCATAGTTCATGAGTTCCAGCCCCACATGAGGCTTGCTGCTGTCAGCATAGAACCTGCTTCAAATCCTGTCTCCCTCTCTCTGCCCCTCTCCCACTCACTCTTTCTCAAAAATAAACATAAAAAACAAACAAAGAAAGAGAGCAAGAGAAGAAGAAAGCAACAGAGAACTACAAAAATAATCAGAAAACAAAGAATGCCAATAAGTACATACCTATCAATTAATTAGTTTAAATGATCCAATCAAAGATATAAGGTGATGGAATGGGTAAAAAACTCACAACCCATCTGCATGCTGCTCACAAGGGATTCATCATAGGCCTAAAGACACATACAGACTAAAAGTTGAAGGGATGGAAAACCACTTACCAAGCAAATGGAAGGGGGGGGGAAGGCCATGGTAGCAATACTTATATTAGACAAAACAGACTTTAAAACAAAGACTGTAACAACAAACAAAAAGGACATTACATACTGTTAAAGGGATCAATCCAACAAGAGGCTATAACAATAGTGAACATCTATGCACCCAACACTGAAGCACCTTAAATACATAAAACAAATATTCGGGGAGAAATTAATGGTAATACAACAATGGTATGAGACTTTGATACTTCACTTACACCAACGGCTAAAACGCCCAGGCAGGAAATCAAAAGGAAAGAGTATCTTTAAAGGACATATTAAACCAAATGGACACAAAAAAATATATAGAACATTCCTAGAACAACAGAATACACATTCTTTTCAAATGTACATGGAACATTCTCCAGAATAGATCACATATTTGGCAACAAAACAACCCTTAATAAATTTAAGAAAACTGAAATCATATCATGCATTTTTTTCCTGACCACAATAGTATGAAACTAGAAATAAATCAAAGATAAAAGCTGGGAAAAAAAACCCCAAACATGTGAAGATTAACCACCATGATACTAAACAAACCAATGGGTTAAGGAAACAAAGAAGTAACCAAAAAGTACATGGAGATAAATGAAATGAAATGAAAATGAAAACATAATGGTCCAAAATCTCTGGGACACAACCAAAGCATTCAAAGAGGAAAATAAACCAGTAGAGGCCTATAACAAGAAACAAGAAAAAGCATAAACAAACAATCTAACTTTACCCCTAAAGGAACCAGAAAAAACAAATCTCAAGGTGAGTAGACAGAAGGAAGATAATAAATTCAGAGCAGAAATAAATGACATGGAGACTAAAAAAAAGAAAGAAAGAAAGAAAAAAAATCAATGAAACCAAGAGCTGGTTCTTTGAAAAGATAAATGAAATTGACCAACCCTTAGCTAGACTCCTCAAGAAAAAAGAAAAAAAGACCCAAATTAATAAAATCAGATATGAGAGAGAAGTAACCAATAACACCACAGACACATCAAGGATTATAAAAATGCTACAAAAAATTGTATGCCAACAAATTGGACAACTAGAAGAAATGGATACATTCCTAGAAACATACCATCTTCCAAAAACTGATTAAGGAAGAAATAAAAAATCTGAAGACAGATCACTAGTTAATACTGAACTGGTAATCAAAAAATAAAATTCCAGAACTAGATGGATTCACAGGTCAATTCTACCAAACATTTAAAGAATTAATACCTATTCTCCTCAAACTATTCCAAAAATAAAAGGAGGAAAGCTTACAACTACATTCTGCAAAGCCACTATTACCTGACACCAAAGACACCACAAAAAGAGAAGTATAGGCCAATATCCCTGATGAACAGACATGCAAAAATCCTCAATAAATATTAGAAAAGTGCATCGAACAATACATTGAAAGGGTCTTTCACCACAATCAAGTAGGATTTATTCTGGGGATGCAAGGATGGTTCAATATTCACAGGCCAATCAACATGATATGTTACATTAACAAAACAAAGAATAAAAATCATATAATCATCAACAGATGCAGAAAACCATTTGATAGAATTTAACATCCATTCAAGATAAAAAGTCCGAGCAATGTAGGTTTAGAGGGAACACACCTCAACATAATAAAGACCATATATTAAGAACCCATGGCTACCATCAGACTCAATGGTGAAAAACTGAGAGCCTTCTGTCTAATATCAGGAACAAGAGAAGTTATGTCCACTCTTGCCACTAGTATTCAACATAATACTCAAAGTCCTAGCCACAACAATCAGATGAGAAAAAGAAGGAAGAGGTATGCAAACTGATGAGGAAGTTAGACTATAACTATTTGCAGATTACGTGATAGTATACATAGAAATCCACCAAACAACTACTAGATGAAATAAATAATTCAGTAAACTTTCAGGATACAAAATTAACAGCCAGAAATCAGTAGTATTTCTATACACTAAAAATGATGTAGCAGAAAGGGAATTTAAGAAAATAACTCCATTTACAATTGGACCAAAAAGAATAAAATATCTAGGAATAAACCAAAGAAGTGAAAGACCTGTACTCTGAAAACTGTAAAACGCCAATGAAATAAACTGAAGATGACACAAATGGAAATATATTCCATGCTCATGGATTAGAAGAATTAATGCCAAAACATCTATATTACTCAAAGCAATCTCCAGACTGAATACAGTCAATCTCTATCAAAAAATCAACAGCATTTTCCATAAAACTAGAATTATACTCATATTTGTATGCAAACACAAATGACCCCTAATAGCCAAAACAATCTTACAAAAGAAAAACAAAGCTGCAGGTATCATAATTACAGATTTCAAGATATACTATAAAGTTGCAGTAATCAAAACAGTATGGTACTGGCACAAAAACAGACATAAAGATTAATGTAAGAATATAGAAAGCCTACAAATAAACCTGTAATTATATGGTTAGTTAATCTATGACAAAGGAGGCAAGAATCTACAGTGGGGAAAAAAACAGTCCCTTCAAAAAATGGTGGGAAAATTGGACAGCTACATGTATGTAAATGAATGAAACTGGACCCGTTCTAATGCCATATACAAAAATAACTTCAAAATAGATTAAAGCCCTAATGTGAGACCAAAAACCATAAATATCATAGAAGAGAACACAGAATGGAATTTCCCTGACATCAGCCATAGTAACATATGTCTCCTCAGGAAAGGGAAACAAAAGCAAAAAATAAACTATTAGGACCATACCAAAATAAAAAGCTTTTGCATAGTAAATGACACCATCAACTAAACAAAAAGGTGACCTATTGAATAGAAGATATTTGCAAATTACAGATCTGCTAAGGGGTTAATACCCAAAATATAAAAACAACTTATGCAACTCCACATGAAAAAAGCAAACAATCCAATTTAAAAATGGGCAGAAGACCTAAACAAACATTTTTCCGAAGAAGACATACAGATGGCTGACAGGCACATGAAAAGATGCTGAATATCACTAGTCATCAGAGAAATGCAAATGAGAACCACAATGAGATATTACTTTCCATACATCTGAATAGCGAGTATCAAAAAAAAAAAAAAAAGAGGAAATAACAAGCGTTGGTGAGGGTATGGAGAAAAAGGAGGGCATGGAGAAAAGGGAGCTCTTGTACACTCTCGGTGGAAAGTAAACTGGTATAGCCACTGTGGAAAACAGTAATGGAGGTTCCTCAAAAACTTAGAAATGCCAAATGATCCAATAATTCCAGTAATAGGTTTTACCCAAAGAAAATGAAAATGCTAATTTGAAAATATTTATGCATCCCTATGTTTACTGCAGTATTACTAACAATAGCCCAGATATGGAAGCAACCTAAGTGTCTTCTGATATATGAATAGATAAAGAATATGTGGTGTGTGTGTATGTGTGTTCACGAGTGTGAGCACGCGCACGCACACACACACACACACACACACACACAATGGAATATCACACTGTCATAAAAAAGGATGAAGACTGTGCCTTCTGTGACAACATAGATGGACCGACAGGTATTCTGCTAAGTAAAATAAGTTAGACTGAGAAAGAGGAATGTCATAGGATTTCACTCATATGTAGAATCTAAAACAAACAAAACAAATGGGGGCGCCTGGGTGGCTCAGTCAGTTAAGTGTCTGACTTCGACTCAGGTCATGATCTCACGGTTCGTGGGTTTGAGCCCTGCACTAGGCTCTGTGCTGACAGCCCAGAGCCTGGAGCTTGCTTCAGATTTTGTGTCTCCCTCTCTCTCTTTGCCCCTTCCCTGCTCATGCTCTCTCTCTTTCTCTCTCTCTCAAAACCCTAAATAAGCATTTAAAATTTTTTTAAAAAGATGAATAAAGACACAAAAAGCAGAAGCAGATTTATAAATACAACTGATGGTTGCCAAAGAAGGTGGCAGGGGTTGGGAGGATAGGCAAAATGGCAAAGAGGAGTGGGAAGTACAGGCTTCCAGTTATTAAATAAAGAAATATGGGAAGAAAAGGCACTGTATAAGGAATATAAACATTGATATTGCAGTAGGTTGCCTGGTGACAAAAGGTAGCTATACTTGTGGTTAGCAGAGCATAAAATACAATCTTGCCAAATCTTTATGTTGTACACTTGAAACTAATATAACCCTGTGTTTCAACTATACTCAAATAAAAAAAATTAAAAAGAAAAGAAAGGAGCTCCTTTAAGTTTTTATTGATAGGTTTCACTTCACCACTATAAACAGGACACATTATTTTGTTTTTATCTGTTTGTAATTATTAAGGGGACCAAAGAAAACCATAATGAAGAATATATGCAGCACTAACTACTGGCTTATATTCAGTCCATTACTTGTTGCTAATGGCCTTACTGTTTTCTTGACAGTTATTATTTTGTTAAAGTAAGAATACTAATGAAGACACAGTGGTTTTTGAAGTTGTATGGTAAGAATACTCACTGTACCTTAAGATTTTCTAGTTTTAACAATTAGTATTAGAGTTTTTTTTTTTTTTTAAATGTTTTATTTATTTCTAGGAGAGAGAGAGAGAGAGACAGCGTGAGCAGGGGAGGGTCAGAGAGAGAGGGAGTCACAGACTGAAACAGGCTCCAGGCTCTGAGCTGGCAGTCAGCACAGAGCCCGACGCGGGGCTCGAACCCACGAACTGCGAGATCATGACCTAAGCGAAAGTCGGACGCTTAACTGACTAAGCCACCCAGGCGCCCCAATATTAGAGTTTTAAAAAGATTTTTGCTCTCATTTAACCACTTCAAAAAAACTTTTTTTTTTTGCTGAGCTTTTTGGCAATATAAATAAGTCTATAACTTAAATTAGTGAAGTTGCTCCCCAAATAAAAAACATTCTTGAATTTGATTTTAAGAAAACTTAATTTTTCATGAGTCATAATATCAGATTTTTTTTATCTGTCTCTGAAATATCTGAATTGAATATTGATGCTCCATTCCTATGAACATTAACTCCAGGTATTTACCCTCTAAGGCCCAAACACATTGACAGTTTCAAAACAGATATTATTTGTAATCTCAGTACTTTCCAAGTTATCCAGGATACTGGCACCAGATTGAACTTTATAAAACTTCTTCATTCTGTCAGTTTACAAATCTTCACTGATCTCTTCTAGGTACTTTAAACACTTCACACTATCTATTCACAAAGACTACTTTGGGGTTTTTTTTAAGTTTTTATTTAAATTTCAGTTAGTTAGCATACAGTGTAGTATTAGTTTCAGATGTACAATATAGTGATTCAATGCTTCCATACAACAAAGACTATTAACAAAAAGAAGCTTTTGATATGGTGATTTCAACTCTAATATACATTATTTTTCAGTCTGTTTTCTGACAAGTTTTGGTTCTACATTTCTTTCCACTTTTCCCAATCCAAGCTTCCCTTCTCTAATTTCTACAGCACTGAAAAGTACTTTATACTATGTATTCTTATATACAGTTTTACACTTTCATATACTTATGTTTCATCTTCCAAGGAAACTAAACAACATGTAAGCAAAACACTACCCCGTTTAAGGCCAATTAGTAATAAAGTGCTGGGCTACAAGAAGCACTCAGTAAGTACTTTGAAAACAATTCACAGTACATTAGAATGGTGGTCATCCTTTAATAGCAATGGGAACTGAAACTTCAAATAAATTACTTAATGTCACATTACCAGCTTGTCACAGAGTTAGGACTATACCACTGGTCTGGTTCCAAGTCTAGTGCTCTTGACTAAATTTAAGGGGCAATGCCATTTTTAACTTTAATATTTTCCATAAAAGTCTAATATATTTTGAGTGGTTCCATAGGTAAATATTTTCCAAATATAAAAATGGTTTACATTCAAATCACTATAAATGAACTCTACTTACTGTGAATAGAAGAAATTACATTTCATATTACTTAGGAGAAACTGTACATATTGCTGAAGCATGTATGTCTAAAACTTTACTAAAGCATTCTAATTTCTAGAACTGTCCAATAAGGACAGATTTTAAAACATCTTATTCAAATGTTACTTATAAATTAAGTACAGATACGGACCTAAAGGACTTAAATCAATGAAAATATGACAGAATCAGTAAAAGTATGGGACAAGTCAATGAAAATACGATAGAATCAGTAAAAGTATGTGACATGAGCATCTTATAATTGCTCATAAGTACTGGATATGATTCCAATATGGATTTCACCAAAATGCATGTGATTAAAACTCAGCAATTTATACTTGTCATCTCTTTTTTGCACATTTATTTAAAATATAAAGACTGAGGAAATCTTACCTTCTTGATAGGCTCCATCTGCCATGACTAAATGAAGAATCTTGGCATAAAGATGTTCATGTTCACTTCCTAAAATATTCTGAACTATTGTTGAACAAATCTCAATATTTTCATCTTCATCTTCATGAATCGCCTATACCGAATTTCCAAATATAAATTAATATTTGAATATTAACTGTCTATAATTGGAGACTTTTATAATTATTTATAATTATAATTATCACTTGTAATACATTTATTGACCTATAAATTTATTATAAATTTACTGACCTAAAAATATCACTAACATTTCACTAGTAATCTAAAAAGAGCATATTTCTGGGGCGCCTGGGTAGCTTAGTCGGTTAAGCGTCCGACTTTTGCTTAGGTCATGATCTCGCAGTTCGTGGGTTCGAGCCCTGCGTCGGGCTCTGTGCTGACTGCCAGCTCAGAGCCTGGAGCCTGTTTCAGTCTGTGACTCCTCTCTCTCTGACCCTCCCCTGCTCATGCTGTCTCCCTCTCTCTCTCCTAGAAATAAATAAAAAACATTAAAAAAAATAAAATAAAAAGAGCATATTTCAAAGTTAAATTTTTTTTTCTAACTAGGTTTCATGCCTAGCCTGGGGCTTGCACTCATGACCCTGATGCTGAGCCAGCCAGGTGATCCAAAGCTAAATGTTTTAACTGACATTTTACTTACCTTTATTTTCTCATAAACCTGAAAGAATTTTTCAAAGCCTATTTCCTGTTCCAGGTGAAGTCTCAGTTCCTCTAAATGGTTAAAGACGCTATCATATTCACATTCACTAGTAATCTCGCCATCACTGTTATCTAAAATGCAGAAATAAAAAGAAGATATTTTACAACTAAAAAGAATGAATAAAAGAATTCTTACCCTAATAGAGTAAAATAGACCTAACAGACTAAATTGACAAGTGATGTCACTGATACAGACTACTTGTATTTTCAATATAAAGTTTTTGTCATATAATTATTTCCATTTATATAGGAAATCAGTGCATATATTCTCTTAACAAGAATGTTACTTTGGGTTGGGGCACCTGGATGGCTCAGTCAGTTGAGTCCAACTCATGATCTTGACTCAGGTCATGATCTCACGGTTGGTGAGACTGAGCCCTGCCCGGAGCCCTGCATTGGGCTCTGTGCTGATGGTGTGGAGACTGCTGGAGATTCCTTCTCTCCTTCTCTCTTTGCCCCTCTCCTGCTTGTGTGCACATACACATGCTCTTTCTCTCTCTCTCAAAAATAAATAAACTTAAAAAAAAAATGTTACTTTGGGAATCTTTTATAGACATAAACAGTAAACTAGAATAAAACCATTCTAACTGAGTAAAAAATAAAAACAGCATACCCATATGTTCTGTGCTGAGGCAACCTACCCTAACTACCATTTTTAAAAAGTTGACATTAAATATGGGCCCAAACATGAAAAAGCATGCAGGAGGCAGATGATTTATGTTACATATCATAAAACTTTAGTATAGCACTTAGAAAATATAAACGTCATCTATGTTTTATGTCATGTACATGTGCAAGACACTTGGAAATATTCTAGTAAAAGACAAAATTACTGAAGAACTGTTCCTTTTCACATTAGCTCTTCTCAAATAAAAATATAGTTCTTAATTATACAGATTTTCTATGTATCTTGGGGGTAATGCTATGAACAAAGAACAGTTAAAAGAAAAATGTCAAGGTTTTAAAAATTGCTTTTAGTATTAACTCTGCTGGTTAACCACTGTATGTAGAAGCTCTTTGTAAAATATACAGTGCTAAGAAAATTAGGCTATTATCTTTAGTACTAGAAAAATAATTCAAGAAAGATAAGAAAACAATAAAAATGCTTCAAAAACATTTCTTTTTTTAAGTTTATTTATTTTGAGAGAGAGCAATAGAGTGTAAGCTGGGAAGGGGCAGAGAGAGGAAGAGACAGAATCCCAAGCAGGGTCTGCACTGTCAGCACAGAGCCTGATATGGGGCTCGCACTCACGAACCCGTGGGATCATCGCCTGAGCTGAGATTAAGAGTCAGCCACTTAACCAACTGAGCCACCCAAGTGCCCTGATTTAAAACGAATTTCTAAAATTTAATGAGAAAGAAAAGGAACAAATGTATATGGACATTTGTTTGAGAAGAAAAGGAATGAATAAAAGAGACACAAAAGCATACTTCAGTTTTATTTAAAGTTGGAAATGGTTCATATCAGATAACAGAAAAGTATATTCTACTTGAAATAGTTGTATGCACTGAAAAAAGAGAGGCCCATAATCATGACCACGTACCTGAGTGCCATTCTTCATTTAGGGCACTTTCACTGCTGGGATTGTCATCCTCATCTGCTACATCTGTCCCATTTCCAGTCTGCTCTATGTCACTGTTTTTTAAGATGGATTCTTCCTCCTCACTGTATTCTTCTCCAGGTTGTTCCCTAAGTAACTGCTCCATAGAGGCCTGAAGCTCTTGTAAATCTGTGTCCGTTTCTTCAAATACACTGAAATTTTAAAAAATTAAACTAAGCATTACCAAAATGTTACCTGATTTTGAAATTTTTCTTCAATTCAATCTACATGTATTCCTTTCTACTTAAAAGTTTTAATAGTGGACAGAAAGAAATCTGAAAAAACCTACATAGTTTTTAACAAAGTAAATGAGGACTGATACAATTATAAAATATAACACATAAAATATATTCTGGAATACATAAGCCAGAAGATGACTTATGTGACCCTGAGTGCCAAAAGAGAATCATAAAACTATCAACATTATTCATTGCTTAAATTTTGAAAGAATGGTTCACTATTTTTTTAAAAGGCCAGGCTAAGGAAATTTTTCACTTGCTTTCAAAAAAAATAATATTCAAATATGTTTCTTCTATGTAATTTTGAAAAGTCAGCAAAATCTTCATGAGGATGTATAATGGAAGTATCCTATATGAATAGGCTTTTCATATAAACATTCATTAGACATTTGAACTTTTAGAAATGGAAATACTTAAGAGAATTTTACATTCAGGGTAATAGGATGATCTAGTGAATAAAAACAGCCACTGGAAATCTTATCTTTAGATGCTTATTCTTGAAAACATTTCTAAAATACATAGCAAGTGAACTTTACTGCATAATTAGAATATATTAAACATAATAATCTTCACTAGATTATCTTGTTTCCAAGGCATTGCTCAGGATATTAACTGTATTTTCATAGAATTAAAGATGCTGGAATTAATTAATTTAGGCCAATAATACCTTACATTTATATAGTAACTTAGTGTATTAAGCAGTTTTATTCTATTACTAAAATTTTATCTACACGTAACTCACTTTATAGACATGAAAACTGAAATCAAAGTGTTTAAATGTTTTGGTCAAGGCTACACAGTCAATAGTACAGAAAGGACTGAAATCTCACTACTTCTATAATACCCCCAAAATGAACTCACTGACTTTATTTCTCTTATGATTTGCCTCTTTCTTTTAAAGCGGCATGCAATGGGAAAAGTCTGCATATTAAGAGTTAATTGAGGTTTTAGATGTATGAAATCTTCTGAAAAAGATTATGTACCTCCCCTGAGGATTTCATCCATTAGAAAAGCTGATTAAGGCCTTTCTCTAAGTTTAGACTCCAATCAAATAAACAAGTATTTACTGAAGAGTAAATATATATGGTATTATGCAAGATCTTAAATAAATCTTCCATTAATGGTAAAAGAAAATAATCTTTTAATGTAAAAATATCTTTACTTTGTATTCATGTGTATGAACTTCTACACTTTGTAGCAGGTGTAGAAAAGCATAGCATCTATTTAGTGAGAAAGAGAGTATGTCTAATCTTTTGGATCATCCTACTAGTAGCATTTAACTTAATATTTAATTACAAGACTAACTAGCATGCACATCCACTATGTACCATTGTAACAATGACTAAACATTAATGTGTTGATTAAATCTTCCAGTGGACAGCCTGGAGGAATTGGTGCCCTCCACAGATGGTATCAAAAGTCAGTGAGGCTGCTAAGCCTGCCATTATAACAAGAGTGTAAGACTAACATCTTTTTTGAAAGAAGCGCTCAAAGAATTATCTTATATGTAGTTTTAAATGTGGCCCTGAATTCACTTTTTAGATTTTCTTATAATATGACCTTGGGCGAAGTTTGAACAACAACAACAAAAATTTTTTTTTTCCAAGGAAAACATTAAGTGAAATTTCCTGGTATGGACTAAAACTTAATATTAAGAATAGCTTGGGTTTCAAATTTTTACTTTATTTTTTTAACTTGGTTTTCAAAATTTTAAATTAATATTAAAAGTTTCTAACTTAAATTTTAAAATAAAATTCTATCATCAACTAGTACTTAAAAGAACACAAGCCACAAACAAGCTATTTTTGCAGTCAGATAAAAACTGGTGATTTTAGGGACAGCTGGATGGCTCAGTTCAGTTGGTTGGGCAACCGACTTGGTTTCTATTCAGATCCTGATATCATGGTTTTTGAGATCGAGGCTCTGCACTGACAGTGCAGAGTAACATGATAGTAACATGAGAGGGCTTACTTGTTTCAAAGAAGGTGGAAAAGGATTACTTTCTAAGGCGCTAATCAGTTCCCACAGTTCTCAGAAGTATTGGTTAAATTTCCCTCCTGGATTCTAGATTCCCCATGAATCATGAAAAAAGGAATTTTGGGAAAGCAATGAAGTGTATGTGAACATACATATGCAAACAAAACAACTAGTCTACCTGCTAACTCTTCACTGCCATAGTTTTGAAATCACACATGGCAGGAGAGAGAGAGAGAGGCTTTCTGGTCTTTTCTCTGAGGAGCTGTAGAAGAGTACATACTTCACAATTTTCCACGGCAATCTTTGTATCATGTGGTGTTAAACTATTAAATAGTCATCATCCTGCTAATATTCATCCACTTAAACCATATTTATTACATGTGTACCATGGACAAGTCAAGGTCCTAGATGTTCAGTAGTGAATAAGACAGAGTGCACACATAGAAACTATTTTCTTATATTCTTCAAAGTGAGAGGAAATCATTAATATTACTTAGAGGCAAATATACATATCAAAACTTGCATGACTGTACTTTAAAAATGCTGTAAAAAGGTAAGTAGTGAAAACATCAGTTACAGATCATTTATAAAAACTGTCTAGGTGAGTTACATCTCTAGAACTCCTATAAACTCAAAAATTCTATTAGTGCTAGTATGTTAATGATGTCATGCTCACATGTCTTCAGAATCAGAAGGTCCTTCTTTAATATGCTCATCTTCAATTTCATCTATTTCAAGATTGTCTTGACAAACATCTCCTACAGTGGGAACATCCATCAGTGTCCTGAACAATTTTGAGAGATCTGGAAGTGAGCATGTCCTCAACATCTAAAAAAGTTAACAGATTTCTTAGTAGAAGTAAGATCATTAGAAAAATGAGATAAAAAAATTAGAAAGTTAGAGCTAATACTAATTTTTTATTTTATATCATATATTTAGAGCTAGAAGCTCTAAAGGTGACTTGTCCAAGATTAGAACCTAATTTTCTTGAATTTCAGCTCTGTAGTTTTTCAGCGAGGAAACTAAACTTTCAAGTTATGCCTGGGTTTCGACATAAAGGGATTCATAAGTCATCATTAAAAGGCAGGGAGAAGGGTTTAGTTGGAGATGCCCAGGGAATGGAATTAGAAATCTGTCAGAACTGCTCATTCAGGGCCTGTATTGTCCCTCTTTTACTGTATCTCTGCTAAGTCTTCCTCTCACACTTTCCTATGGCCAATTCTCCCCATATATCTTTCCCAAATCCTGGACTGAGTTACTCTGAAGCTTGGCAAAGCACCATCACACATAAATGGTGGCCCTTCGTATCATTTATCCTAGGAGCTGCTGGCTAGGCCACACTGGTTAAATAAGGACTTCATATTGGGGAGAAAAAAAAAAGCCTAATATCACTTGCCTGAACAAGGACTGTAAATGGAGCCTTTCCTACATGAAGACAAGGCTGAAAAGACAGGTACTTGATTTTCATAATGAGAATCATGTGAAATCAGATGAGCAGAAACTGACTTAAGAAAACACTTCATGCACAGCTGAAGTGTTTAAAATTTGAATTTGTTTGGATAAGACCAGGAATAATAGAAATAGCCTCTGTCCACCAACCTATCAGCAGTTAGAATGTGATGGGTAGAACAATGAAACAAATTATCTATCTCTCTCTATCTCTCTCTCTATCTATCTAAAGTCTCAGAATTGGGTTAATTGGGTTATAAACCTAAAGGAATCTGTGAGATTTGAAATAGAACTCCTAAAGCCCTGGTAAGAATCCTACACCAGATTGGAAACTGTGAAGAAAATACAATGTTTAGCATATTAATGAAAATTTATATACTTTGCCAATTTTATGGGTACAATCTGTTTTTGAGAAAAAAGGATAGATTTCCATTATTTGAACATAATTTACATATTACAGCACTTGAAAAAAATGGTTATGAACTACAAGACTGTGAAGATACATTGCTTGTCAGAGCACTTAATAATGGTACTGAAAATATTTTTTTCTGAATCTCCCAATGTCAGCAGAATTTATGCCTGAATTCCTTATCATTTTAATGGTTTGAACCATGTATATTATAAACGAGCAGTACGCAAAATATGCATATGGTAACAGTTTCTCTGGACAGATACTAATCAATAAGAATAAACAGCATATATGCATTATATACCCAAATTCAAGGCACTCTACATAAAGATGCAATATTTTTTAGGTTGAGATAAATTTTAACTCTGGTAAAATAACCCCAATTCTAGTTTATTCCTTTCACTAGTTAAAGTAATTTTCCCAACATGGTAGCTTGGGTGGCTCAACTGGTTAAGCGTCTGACTTCAGCTCAGGTCAAGATCTCCTGGTTCATAGGTTCAAGCCCTGCGCTGGGCTCTCTCTGTGCTGACAGCTCAAAGCCTGGAGCCTGTCTTGGATTCTCTGTCTCCCTCTTTCTCTGCCCCTCCCCCAATCACGCTGTCTCTCTTTCAAAAATAAACATTAAAAATTTTCCTAACTTAATGTAAAATAATACAGTTAGAAAGAAATTTCAAAATGTATGTAATTTGCAACTTTGCTTTTGGAATAAGTCTATGTACCCTCAATCCAACAGCTTATTTGTCCTACACTGAAAACCCTTTATGTTCACAGTCTTCTTTGACAGGTTTTTTAGATGTTTTTGTTGTTGGTTAAGTTCCTTTCTTCTCAAAAATTAAGAGAACCACATAAGACAGTGAATAAATTAAGTACTAAATGTATTAATAACTTCACATGAAATTCTACTTAAAAGAATTCGTCAAGTCACAGTTTCATCTCTAGTATTTTTAAAATAAAATTATGAATTAGCAATATTCTGGTTATAGTACAAAATGGATTATAATGAACATATTTATTTAGCTTCTGCTTACTACAATTAAACTGTTTTGTAGCCCTAAAAATAACTTCTACAAATATATCCTCACTTCAACCCATAAACCAAGTGAAAAGTGGTTCTAAAACATTAAAAAATTAACATTTAGCAAAGGCAAAAATTATAGACATTATCTAAGAATTGCTATTTTAGCAAATTAAAACAAGACATTTAAGACACATATGCTATTGACGAATTATACATTAATATTTCCCCCAACTCTGCACTTGCTATAACAAGTAAAGAAATTTTCAAGTTTTTTATAGAGATCAGTTTTCCACTCCACTCCCCAGATGAAAAAACTATCAGTGGAACACATCTGGTTTCTCTCCATCCTGTATTCATCATCCTCTAAAGTGAGGGAGGTCTAAAGGTAAGGACAAATAATTATTTTATTTGGTAACCTAGATTGTGTTCTCATATAAGTGATATCATGAGAAGATCACATCTTGAGATGATTTCATTTTGAACTATACAAACATACCTTACCCGATAAATCAAGTCACTCTATTATAACTACCTTAAGAAAGCTGCATTTACACTGTCGTTGTCAGAAAGAATACAACCCAGAAGACAATAAATACAATTCTAGACCTAGTAGAAATGCTTTTTCAAAATGAAAGTGAAATAAAAAGGTTTTTAAATAAACAAAAGCTGAAAAAAAATTCATCACCAACCGGGCTGGACAAGAACGTTAAAGGGGTTCTTAAAAGTGGCAGAAGTAATACCAGATAGAAACCTGAATTCTACACAAAGTAATGAAGAATGTCCGAAATGGTAAATATATAAAGACTCTCAACTTTTACTTTCTGTAAAAGATAACTGAATGTTTAAAGCAACAATGATAAAAATTTATTGTGGTGTTTATAACATATGGACATAATATATATGACAACAATGCCAAAAGACAAGAGAGTGGAAAGGGAAGTACACTGTTAAATATGCTAAATAAATACTGTTCTTGTTAAAAAATTTTTAATGTTTATTTATTTTTGATAGAACACAAGAGAGGGGAGGAGAAGAGAGAGAGGGAGACACAGAATCTGAGGCAGGCTCCAGGCTCTGAGCTGTCAGCACAGAGCCCCAACGCAGGGCTTGAACCCACAGACCATGAGATCATGACCTGAGCTGAAGTCGGTCGCTCAACTGATGGAGCCATCTGGGCGCTCCAATACTGTTCTTATGTTATATGTTAAGTGGTATATTAAAGGAAGATTGTAAAAAGCTACAACTGTATCTTGAAAATTGAGAATTACAATTAAATTTTTGAAAAAGTCTAATTTTATATGCAAATAGTAGAGATTAAATAAAATGCTAAAAATACTCATTCCAAAAGAAGGGAAAATAAAAGTAAATAGGAGCAGAAAAAGTGATAAGACAAATAGAAAACAAATAGCAAAATGGTAGGTTTAAACTTAATCATTATCAATAATATATAAAAATTACATAAAAAGTAAATTGTCTGATCACTTTAAATAAAAGAGATTGTCAGGCTGGTTAAGAAGCAAGACTTGACAAGATGAGAGGTACAAAAAATCCACTTTCCATATAAAATCAGTGTGATTAAAAGTAAAGGGTGTAAAATATATGTACCTCATAGACACTATCATCAGAAGGCTGGAATGGCTATATTAAAACTGGACAAAACAGATTTCAGAAGAAAGTGATATGACCAAGAGTAAAGAGTCATTTCATAATGATTAAAGAGGTCAATTTATCAAGACTATATAAAGATTATTAACTTGCATTCAATTGACTGGAAATTTTAATACTTTTTTCTCAGTAATTGATAGATAAGTAGAAAGGCAATTAGTAAGGACACAGAAGATGAACACCACTATCAAACAAAAAGGGACACTTCATAATAAACCTATCAATTCATTCAGAAGACAGCAATACTAAATTTTTATTCACTCAATATCAAAGTTTCAAAACACATGGAACAAAAATAGACACAAATGAAAAGACAGATAATTATCTAAGTATAGTTTTTTCCATTTTTTCTCATCAAATGATGTAACTAGACAAAATAGAAAAAAATAATAAAAATAAAGAAGACTTGAACAACACTAACAACCAATTTGACTTAATTCATGACACAAAACATTTCACATGATGATAGAATACACACTGTTTTACAGAGATCTGTTAGAGGAGAAGCCACCAGTAAAGGAAACTAAAGGGTGACTCATGAGTGCAGAGGAAAATATGATATAAAGGAAGCCAAGATATAAAAATGATTTTAAAAATGAAGTGTATATCACTTCATGATATGAAAATGAAAGTATATCACTTTCTCTGTTAGAGAAAAAAGTCAAGAAAGGTAAGAGGAAAAGATATGGGGAATTTGGCAATATACTAGTAATTGATTTGACAAGAGCAGTCTTAGTGGAGGAGTGGGATGAAAATCATATTGGAATATATTTGGAAGCGAAGACTGCAAAG
This sequence comes from Hyaena hyaena, assembly GCF_003009895.1. Lineage (NCBI taxonomy): Eukaryota > Metazoa > Chordata > Mammalia > Carnivora > Hyaenidae > Hyaena > Hyaena hyaena. The sequence goes on from NW_024081436.1 coordinate 30,722, forward strand.
ATACAACATATTGAAGATGTCTGGTTGTAAAAGGGAACAGAGAAAAGAGGTGGTGGCTGGAGAAGGACATGTTATCAAAAGAAGTTTGCTAATTACGATGGACTTACTAAATAAGTATGCTGAGGAAACGATCTACTATAGAGGAAAAAGTTGATGATACAAGAGTGACCAAAGTAAGAGAGTTAATCCTTAAGAAGGTGAGAGACGTTAGAATTCAAAGTACAAGGAGGATTTCCTTTAATAAAAGAAAAAAAAAAAGGGGGTTGTCTGGGTGGCTCAGTTGGTTAAGCATTCATCTCGATCTTCATGATCTCAGGTCATGATCTCGTGATCATCAGACTGAACCCTGCATCAGGCTCCTTGCTGACTGTGGAGCCTGCCTGGGATTCTCTCTGCCTCTCGCCTGCTTGTACACACTTGCTCTTTCTCTCTCAAAAATAAACATTAAAAAAAAAAATAAGTAGCATAGCTTAACATTTTTAAAAAAGACTTTTAACAAAAATCTTTGTTAAGAGCTCAAATTATTCCACTTAGTACACAGATTATCTAAATGCTTAAAAATAAATTTTACCTTTTCTTCACATTTCAAGGTCACCATTATGAACATCAAGTATTTACTATTTTGGCCCAGTGGTGAACTCTTGTGACATCAAAGATTTAAGGGTTAGGGAGGTATGGTCTTCTGTCCTTGCTTTAAATGGCTACAAACTGCTTGGACTTTCTAGGGTTCTTTCTTGCCCTTCCTCTCACAGTCATTCCCCTACACGAAATCTGTTTTGCTGTGCTTACTTCCCAAGCAAGTGCTGCTACAGAACTACTAAGGCTGAGCTAAGGTCATGGAAGAAAATCAAACAATAAAACGTATTATGCAAGGAATGTTAACTTATTTTTTTAAGTTTATTTATATATTTTGAGAGAGAGACAGAGCATGTGAGCTGGGTGAGGGGCAGAGAGATAAGGAGAGAGAGTATCCCAAGCAAGTTCTGCACTGTCAGCACACAGCACGACGTGGGGCCTGAAACTACAAACCATGAGACAGTGACCTGAGCCAGATGCTCAGAGTCATATGCAAGAGTTGGATGCTTAATCGACTGGCTCTCCAGGAATGTTAACTTTATACACAGAATAAGTTATTAAAAATCTCTAGGCTAAAGATAGTTAGCTATACACCTTTACTACAAAGGAAAGTGTATGAATTATATGATAATCCTTCTCTGTTCCATAAGTAGGCCTTACTCTCTAACTCTAAAGATCATAAACTTGCTTTGATAGTTTATATCTTTGAAAGTTTGACTGCTATTAGACAAGTAAGAGAATTTAGCAATCTCTACATTTAAAATAAGATTAAGACAACATTCCACAAAATAAAAACATATCCAACTGGAAAACGAAATTGAAAATATTGAAAATCAAAATGACATATTTAAAAAACAGCCAAGGATAAAAGAATTCAGGTAATTCATTCCTATATACACTTAAATATATAAAAAGTGTCCAACATCAATGGAAAACACAGAAACACAAAATTTTTAAAACACCATCACTCATTCATTAAATATTAAGTGAATGATAACAATTGGTGCTATTTGGAGTACAGACTCTCACAGACTACTGAGACATTATGAGCTATTCTTTTTAATGTTTATTTTATTTTTGAGAGAGAGAGCGAGAGAGAGAGCACGACAGAAAGCATGTGTACAAGTAGCAGAGGGGCAGAAAGAGAGAGGATCCCAAGCAGGCTCCGCGCTGGCAGCACAGAGCCCAATGTGGGGCTCAGACTCATGAACCGTGAGATCATGACCTGAGCCAAAGTCAGAGGCTTAACCGACTGAACCACCCAGGTGCCCTCATTATAAGCTATTTCTTAAAGGGAAATCAGGCAATGTACGACTTTTTGAACTCTACTTACAGAGATTTATTTTATGAAAATAACTGTGGCTATGGTCAAAGATACATGTGTAAGTGGTTAAGGCCCAACAATAAAAATAGATTAGTTAAAACAATAATATATAGCATAGCAGCACAATGGAATTTATGGTCATGAAAGATGATGTGAGAGATTATTTGACAATATGACAAAATGCTATTTTTAAAAAATGCTTATTTATTTATTTTGAGAAAGAGAGAGAGAGCACACATGAGTGGTTAAGGGACAGAGAGAGAGAGAGAGGAAAAGGCAGAATCCCAACCAGGCTTTGTGCTGTCAGTGCAGAGCCCAACACAGAGCTCAATCTCACGGACCTTGAGATCATGACCTGAGCCAAAATCGAGGGTTGGTCACTCAACAGGCTGAGCAATCCAGGTGCCCATGACAAATTGCTATTTTTATAATAATATAGTTTTTTTTTAAATTTTTTAATGTTTTTTAAAATTTCTAGGAGAGAGAGAGAGAGACAGCATGAGCAGGAGAGGGTCATAGAGAGAGGGAGTCACAGAATCCGAAACAGGCTCCAGGCTCTGAGCTGGCAGTCAGCACAGAGCCCGATGCAGGGCTCAAACCCACGAACCGCGAAATCATGACCTAAGCGAAAGTTGGACGCTTAACTGACTAAGCCACCCAGGCGCCCCTATAATAATATAGTTTTTAATAGTAACATTTATAATAATTTTATAATACATGTTAAACAGAAAAGCAGGTTATAAAAATATGCATAATAATCCATTTTGGCAAAAAGTTTCATATATGTAAAAATTATACATATAAAATGTAACATAACAAAATACGTGATTCCTTTATATTTTAAAATGTTCTATAGAGGTAATACTGTAATTTCAAAGTAAGAAAAAATTGGTTACATAATTTCAAAAATAGCAAGTGAGAAAAGATAAGAGGTTTGGAAATCTTTTGCCAGAAAGTACATTTGAGTATCTTATCTCTTAGTCTTTCGACATACAAATTAGGCAAACAGCACTTCTGTCCATTTAAGATATAATGCTTGGGGTGCCTGGATGGCTCAGTCGGTTAAATATCAACTCTTGATTATGGCTCAGGTCATGATCTCACTATCCAGCCGCAAGTTGGGCTCTGGATTGACAGCGTAGAGCATGCTCAGGGTTCTCTCTTTTCCTCTCTCTCTTCCCCTCCCCCATGTGTGTACTTACTCTCTCTCTCTCAAAATAAATAAATAAACTTTAAGAAAAAAGGATATATTGCTTAAGTTTAGTCTCAGACTAAAAATGGAGGTTGGGTTGAGTAGTGAGGAAGGGAGATAGTGTAAAGAGATCTTCTGCTTAAATAAAAGTAGACCCTATAAAAAGAATCCTGAACAGGGAGCCAATGAAATAGGTTTTGTTCTAGCTGTACTCTCAATGGCAGTTTCTTTTTAGAATCCCAGAAGAGAAGATGGAGGCTTTCTGTCGTGTGTGTGTGCTTAAGAGATTAAAACTCAATATTATGGTTTATTAAAGAAAAACAAATAAGAAATGTTATTAAAAAAGATATTTCCGTTTGAGATGCACACTTGCCTTTGGGTTGTTTGCATCAAATAGACCAGTTGAAAGTCCAATCAGCAAGGAACTCTTGTTTTTATTTTTTGGTGGTGAATCAGAGCGAGATCGAAGTGGAAAGGATTCTTCTGGTGAACACAGAATTGACTGAATTTGAGAGACGACATTCAAGTGTTTTGAAAGAACCACTCTTTGAAAAACTGGTTCTGGTTGCACAGACTTATCTACATCACATTTGGAGTGCTGAGAATCATTTATTTCAGGTCCTGTGGTATAAAGGAAAGATTCTGTGATAAGTCTATACTGTACTTAAATAGTTTTACATGATATTGAATAAAGCACAGTATTTTAACATGGATTCTAGCAAAAAAACCCCTGCATGTCTGTCAGGAAAACAAAAACAAAGTATATAGATGATTCTATAGCTTTATAAATAATCTTTGACAGGATATAAGCTTTTATTTTCAGAAAGTGGATTAATTTGCTATATAGTTCCATCAAATGCAAAATATGTAGACACACATTTAAGGAAATGTGAAAACACACTGCTTAGACACTCATATTTAGCTCGTTTATCCTTGTCCCTATAGGTTAGATAGGAAAAATTGTATTTCTCATATTTTAATGAATACTATTATAAACAAAAAGACAATTTACTTAATGTTCTTAGTAGACCAGCTTAATTTTAGCAAGCAATTCTTTTTGTTTCGAACATTCAATAAAATAAGTGGCCAAAAAGTTTTTGTTTTTTTTAATGTTTGCTCATTTTTGAGACAGAGACAGAGCATGAACAGTCATGGGGCAGAGAGAGAGACACACAAAATCCAAAGCAGTTTCCAGGTTCTGAGCTGTCATCAGCAAAGAACCAGACGCGGGGCTCGAACCCACAAGTGATGAGATCGTTACCTGAGTCAAAGTTGGATGTTTAAGCAACTGAGCCACCCAGGTGCCCCTTGGCCAAAAAGTTTTATTGCCCACGTTGCCAAACAACCCAGGCTTATTACTAAGAACCCATTGCTCTAGGACTAGTACATTTTTTAAATGAATGTGGTGATTGACAAGAAATGTTCTCTATTAATACGTTGTCCAAATAAAACAGATTCATGTTAACAACCTTCCAGAAAGTATTTAGTCTAGTACAGTGAGGCTTACTTATATCAACTTCACTAAGGTCGTCCACATTCCTTGGGATTCCATCTTCAGTAACTTCATTTTGCTGAACAATAATCCTATCTTCCAACCTGCCCAGATGGATACATCAGTGGAAATAGAATTTACTAGAAATAAAAGCACTCTTAAATTAAAAAAAAAGAGTACAAGTTCAGCAGCATTCTGTGATCCCTCTTCCAAATATTTTCCTCACGTGTGTGCAGATATACATATTTCTTTCTCATAAGCACACTGTATTTTTACCATATTAAAACCTTCACCAATCACAATCAGTCACAAAAGCCAGCCTCACCACTTCTTGTAACTGTGGTTCCCAAAATGTGGCCTCTAGACATTAGGAACGCACAGAAACGTGTTCAAAATACAAATTCTCAGGGCTTAGCCTGGACCTATAAATAAAAACTGTGGGGGATAAGGCCAATCAATTTATTTTAATAAATACCAAAATAATTCTAATACTTGCTAATGTCTAAGAACCACTACTTTAAGCAATCAAAATGCCCCTTAATAGCGGAGAATATAAAATAATCATGATATACTAATACTATAAAATATCATATAGCTATTAAAAAAAGAAACAGAAATCTATGTGCAATGCTATAAAGAATAATAGTTAATATATTATAAAATAAGCACAGCAATCTGCAGATTGGTTAGTACTAAATGGTGTTAGGTTTCAAAAAATGGTGTGTAGCACAGTACAAAAAAATAGAATGATCTGCAAAGAAATGTTTTAATCCTTGAAGGCAGTGAATTGAGGGGAAAAAGGTAAAGAAGAACTAACAATTTTTATTTCAATACAGCTTGGAATTAAATTCATGTATTTTTTAACAAAAATTTAAAGACTGGAATAATACAGTCCAAATATTTGAAATAAACCCAGAAAAAGATGTTCAACATCACTAACCATCAGGGAAGGGCAAATCAAAACCAAATAAGATAACATCTCATAACAAAGACAGAAGTTAGCTGCACCTACTGTAATCATTTTAAAATATATACAAATCAAACCATCATGCTGTATGCATTAAACTTATACAGTGAAACAGGTCAATTATTTCTCAGTAAAAATGGGAAAAAAGGAATAATTTCAATAAATATGAACTGGTAACCACCCCCAAAAATATATTATCTCATATCTGTTACAGTGGCTATTATCAAAAAGAAGTAAGTGGTGGTAAGGATATGAAAAAAAAGGAATCCTTGTGCACTGTGGGTAAGGATGTAAATGGTACAGCCACTATGAAAAACGGTATGGAGATTTCTCCAAAAATTAAAAATAGAAATATCATACAATCCAGTAATTCTACTACTGAGCATTTATCCAAAGAAAACAAAAACACTAATTCAAAAAGATCTATGTACCCCTATGTTTACTGTAGCATTATTAAAAATAGCCAAGATTTGGAAGCAATCCAAGGGTCCTTTGACAGATGAATGTGTACACGTACACACACACACACACACACACACACACACACACACACACACTAGACAACTACTCAGCCACCAAAAGGAGTGAGATCTTGCCACCTGCAGTAACACAGATAGACATGGAGGGTATTTATGCTCAGTGAAATAAGTAAGAGAGAAAAAGACAAGTACCATATGATTTCACTTATATGTGGAATCTAAAATAAACACAAATGAGTAAAAGATGAAGGAAACATAAAGCAGGAACGGACCTATAAATACAGAGGATAAACTGGTAGTTACCAGAGGGAAGGGAGGTGAGAAAATGGGCAAAAGGGGTGAGAGGTAGTGGGAGGTCCAGCGTTCTAATTATGGAATACATCATGGGATAAAGTCCCAGAATAGAGACACAAGGAATATAGTCAGTAGTATTATTACACTGTTGTATGGTGACAGATAGTAGCTATACTTGTGATAACACAGTATAACCCACAGAGTTGTCAATCACTGTGTCATATACATGAAACTAATGTTAACATTCTGTGTCAACTATATTTCAATAAAAGCAACAACAAAAAACAAAGGCACCAGTAACTTATGTCTGAAAGTTTGGCTTACAGGCAGTTTTTGTTTCCTTAATTCTTTTTAATCCACCTCAAATTTAAATAATTTTTTTACTTTTTCAGTTTTAAATTTTGAAAATTTTTCTAATTTTTGGTTTTCAGTTTTTATTTGTCTAATTACACAAGTAACAGTGTTCTTCATTCAAAATGTAATATTCATTGGTTCCTCAGAAAGTTAAACAGAATTATCATATGCTGCAGCAATTCTACTCCTAGCCATATATAGTCAAAAGAAAATGTGTGTGTAAACAAAAGTTTGTATAAAAATATTAATAAAAGCACTATTTACAACTGTCAAAAGGTAGCAACAATCCTGGAAATGACCCACAATTGCTGAATGGATAAAAATATATGGTATAGTCCATATAACGGACTTTTCTACCATAAAAAGGAATGAAGAAGTGTATATCCTATAAAAAAAATATTTTGAAAATATCTATGGTTAAGTGAAAGAAGCCAAATACAAAAAGCCACATACTGAATGATTCTATGTGAAATATCCAGAACAGGCAAATCCATAGACAGAAGGGAGATTAGTGGTTGTCAAAGGCTGAGGAAAGGTGAAAATTGAAAGCGGCTGCTTAACAGGTGTGTAAGGGTTTCCTTTTGGGGATGAAAACGTTCCGGAACCACATAGTGGTTATGGCGCACAATACTGTGAATGTACTAAATACTATTGAATTATACACTTTAAAATGGCTAAAATGGTAATTTTATGTTATATGAATTTTACTTCAACCAAAAAAAAGAAAAAAAAGTATTGTTCCTTTTAAAATTCCCCTAACTGCTTAAATCCTAGTTGACTTTATTGTTATTAGTTTGGTATATTCTTACCATACTTTTCCTTTAAATTTACATAAAAATAATATAGTGTTAATATAAAGAAATGGTTTTTTATTGAACACTATTTTATTTTATTAATCATTTGATATTTGGGGCATATTTCCATATTAATACAGGACGTTACATCTTAGTCTTTAAAGTACTGTATACTAAATGTAGAATACAGAAACTTCTTTATTTTTAGCAACTTCCTTATTGATTATTTAGACTCTTTCAAATGACTTGTTGACTTTCCCACAATAAACATTCTTGCATATGCCTCCTTGTACTCATGTGTGAGTAATCTTAGAGTAGATACCAAAAAGAAAGGATGTATTTTATATGAAATGCACATTTTATTTATTTAAAAAAAATTTTTTTATAGATTATTTGAGACAGAGAGAGACAGAGCACGAGTGGGGGAGGGGCAGAGAGAGAGGGAGAGACAGAATCCGAATCAGGCTCCAGGCTCTGAGCTGTCAGCATAGAGCCTGACGTGGGGCTCAAACCCACGAACTGAGAGATCGTGCCCTGAGCTGAAGTCGATGCTCAACCAACTGAGCTACCCAGGCGCCCCATGAAATGCACATTTTAAACTAACAAAACTGAGAAATGGATCTCCAAATTGTCTCTCCCAATTCATATTCATATTCATAGCATATCAAAGCACCTAATTCATAACCCCTCACCAATATTTGATGCTATTGCTTCCCTTCATCCTGGCTTCATGTTATTTTATGGAAAAACTTTCACTGGAAACACATCTGATCTCTTGGCCTGCATTTTATTTATTTCTCTCCTCTGAGGAATAACAAGTATCCAATATTCATACATCCATAGTTCTCCACTGAGTAAAGTTAGTCAAAGAACTCAGGAGTCTGATGTCTTTTTCTCTCAATAGTATTGACTGCTGATAATCCATTAAGTATCATACAACTGCATTTACTAACCATATAATGTGGTTTCCTCCCTTGAGTACAATACATTCATATTATTTCCCCATTTTTTTCTTTTGGACTTTTGTATTTTTCTTATTAATTAGTGTGAATTCTTTAAGAATTCTGGATATTAATTATTAGGCTGCCTACTTACTGTTTTTTGACATTTAGGTCTTTAATAAATCTGATATTGTCTTGTTGAATGGCGATAGAAATGAAACTAACATTTTTTTCCCAAATCGTATTTTTTTAAGTGCTGCATATGCTGTGTAGTAAACAGGAACACAGTATTTTTAGCCATTTTCTTATTATTGATTATTTAGACTATTTCAAATTATTTGCTATGATAAGCATAGCATATGTTGCTTTTGCATATGTTGCTTTTTTGCCCAAGTCCAAACCCATCTCCTGTTTTTATAGATACAGTTGTACTGAAACAGTCACACTCATTTGTTTATGTATCATCTATGGCTGCTTTTGCAATACTTGGGCAGAGTTGAATAGCTGCATCACAGACCAAATAGCCTATCAGAGGCTAACATATTTACTATCTGGCTCTTACAGAAAAAGATGAACTGTCCCTGTTATAGATCATGGCAGAGGAAGAAACTTCCAATTACTTTTTATGTAAGAAGCACAACAAGAATAACAAAATCCAACAATGATTTCCCATAACAAAAGGAATGGCAGTCTTGCAGGTATTAATATAAAAATCCTAAAATACATAAGCACATTAAATAATATATCATGACCAAGAAGGGCTTACTTAAGGTATGCAGGATGGTTTATATTAAGTAATACATTAATATGATTAATTATACGGTTAACCCTTAAACAACATAGGAGATGGGGTACTGATTCCCCCATACAGTCTAAAATGTGTATATAAAGTTTGACTTCTCCAAAGCTTAACTACTAATAGACTACTGTTGACCAGAGCCTAATGGCAACATAAACAGTTGATAGATACATATTTTGCATGTTATATGTATTATATGCTGTATTTTTAAAATAATACCTAGCTTTTTATTATTTTTTTCAGTATTTTAAGATACACAATTCACCTACTTTTTTCAAATTGTCATGAATCTTCAAAAATTTTCCAATATGTTTACTGAAAAAAATGTATATGAAGACCATGTATAAAAAGACCAATGCAGTTCAAAACAGTGTTGTTCAAAGGCTAACTGTACTAATAAATAAAGGAAAACAGAAATATGAATGGTTCCATAGAAGCTGAAAAGTCATTTAATAAAATTCATTCCTGACTTTTAAAAATTCAATAAAATATTGACACCTATCTCAGTTACAAAGTATAGTCATGCCTAATGAGGATTAACAACAGAATCATCTTCACTAAAGTCAAGAGAAACACAGAGATATCCTCTATTTCCAATATTTAACACTGTATAAAAGATATTAAGACAATTACAGAAAAAAAAACTAGTGTTAAAAAAATTTGAAAGACATAAAATCATCAATGTTTTCATATGATATGATTGTATATGTGAAAAAAGCAAAAGATTCAACTAAAAATCTATCATGAACAACAGAATATATCAATAAGATAGTGGGGTACAAATCAATGTAAAGAAATCTATAACCTTCTAGTTAGAAGATCTCATAGAATAGGGGCCATTTTTAACACCAAACAAAAGATAACATGTCTAGGAATAAGCTTACCAATAAAAGTGTAAAACCTAGATGAAGGAAACTATAAAAATATTCAAAACTTCTATCATGTTCTTCATGGACAGGAAGAAACCAACAGTTGGTTTTCCCTACATTAATTTATGAATTTAACATCCAAGTAAAATACCAAGTGATTTTTTTTCCCGGAGGAAGGTGAGCAAAATTTAGTAAATTCTAAATTCAAATGAAAAATTACACAAACAAGAATAGCCAAGAAAACCAAAAAAGAAGAACAATGAAAGGGAATTAACCTTACATGATCTTAAAATATATTTTACATTTTAGCTTAAATAGTGTGTACCAGCACACTGTATAAAGACCAATGGAGAAAAAATATAGACAGACCAATGGAATAGGGGAAAAAAGCATTAAGAACAGCTCAAATAATTAAGAAAGTTTAGTACATATTAAAAGTGGCATTTTTAAACTGTGCAGGAAAGATGGACTTTTTAATAAATGGAGTTGCACAACTGGGTAGCCATTTGGAAGAAAAACTAAATCCATATACTAGGATAAATTACAAATAGGTCAAATATTTAAATGTAAAGAGTGCCATGTAAAATTAGTAGAAAATAAGATTGAAAAATTTCTTGAGAATCTTAGAAAGAACAAAGTATTTCTGAATTATTATTAAAATCCAGGTAAACATGACAACCAAACCAAACCAAACAAAAACATCTGCATGGCAAAAAAATAAAACATTGGTGTTCAACAAGGGAAAAAGTGTTGCAACTCATATAATAACCACAGCAAATATTTCTGGTATTTAATGGTTTCTTACTAACTTATAAAAGATCAACAACCAAGTTTTTAAAGTTGGTCAAAGATATATACAGAGAATTCACAGAAAAGGAAATACACGTGAAACTTAAACATGTGAAAAAATGTGCTCCCTTTACCAATCATAAGAGATAAACTAAGATATTATTTCTTAACCTATCAAATTGGCAAAAATAAAAAACTTTGATCCTAAGTTTGGCAAGGCTAGGGGAAATGGGAGGTTTCACACATTCTTTCTGAGAATGTAAATTGTACAAACCCTGGGAAGAACAATAAATAAATTACAAATGCAACGTATAAATACACAATTGACCCAGAAATTGTACTTCTACGTATCCATCCTATAAGATATATACAGGCAAAATTACCTTATGTAAAAGCTTATTCACTGCAACATCATTTGTAATAATCAATTGATGCAGAGTATCAATTAATGTAGAAGATTTATTGAACTGTGGTATATCCATACAAGTAGCCATAAAATAAGAAAAGCTCTCTATAGATTAATATGAAAAAATTCCCATGTTACTGACTAAAAATAAAAAAGGTGAAAGTACTGTTTACATTATACTAAGAACTTTATTTAAAAGGGAGGGAGACTATACACTTTTGTTTTGTATAGATTAAAAATATCTGGAAGGAAGAGACAATGGGAATTTGCTGGATGAGGACAAAGTTGGAAAACAGACTTTTTACTCTATAACTTTATATATTTGATCTCTGAACCACATGAATGTAATATTTTACCAACAATTATTTCATAAGGTATTATAATAAGAGGATATAATGCAGTATTAGCTTAGTACAGTATTTGAGAAAAAGGTATTACAAAAGGGATCCAGATTTTGAAATGTAAGGAAAAAGAGGTAACATACTCAGTTTCCTTTGTATCTTTTATCTCACTAATCCATACATCCATGATCATGCATGGCAAGGTACCATCTTTGTTTGATTCATCTGGCTCTTGCAGAACTTCTGTTTCTAAGCCATCAGATTCTGAGAAGCAAAAACATAACAATAAACATATCTGAAAGCAAAATCCATATATAGAAATTTGAATAAATTTTCTATAAAGATCATTACCTCATTTTAGGCTAACATACTAATTCTAACAAAAATTAAATATTTTATCTGTAGATCTTTAATCTTGTTAACTCCTGGTTGATATTTTGTGAAAGTAAATACTAATGAGAAAAGTTTCTGTCTTCATTTGTTGATTTCTCTTTTTCCTCTCCAATTCAGATTATCAATGCTCTTGTTTAAGCCACCATCACCCTCTCTTTTTTCCTGAAATCCAGGTAGTCTTTCATTCTCTATTTTTAAAGTTTCCAAATAGCTTGTCCTAAAAGATAACTGATATGGTGCCAATCCTTAAAGTTTTAACCCTTTATTCAAATAATTTTTTTTTGCTTACTTGTACAAGGTAAGCACTTGGGGAAAATATTGTTATTAATTAGCACCTTAAGTCATACCAATATGACTTATTCTACAAACTAGATTTGTGATTGTATTGCCCTCAAAGTCTAAAATACTTACTCTCAGGCTCTTTGTAGACAATGTTTGTAAACTTGCACTAAGCTGTATAGCTTCTATTATATGTCAAACAGGGTTCTGTTTTTTTGTTTTTTGTTTTTTTTAATAAAAGGCATAAGATCCCTACTAACTATAATTCTAATAAGTAAGATTATTTAAGTTACTGTGGTGAATTAAAGATATTTACACACCTAGCAGGGTCTCTAACGTTCCTCTCATCTAGAAGGGGCCTCTAGCTCCCCTCCCTTTGAATTAGGTCTGGCACTGTGACTGTCTTAACCAATTGAGGATAGTTGAAATGTTGCTATGACAGTTTCAGATCTAGTCTTCAAGAAAACTGGCAGCTTCTGCACTGGAATCTACAAGCCACCATGAAAGAAGTTTATTCTGGAAAGACCACGTGGCAAGTTCCTGAGGCTAAAATAAGGAGAGGGAACCACCTAAACAGGCCCAGCTGAGCTCTGCAGAGGCACCAGACATGGGAATGACATCATATTGCCCCTTCCTGCATAAGCCCAGCTGACAGGTGAATACCACTGAGTGGTAATGATGCCACATGGGAGAGAACTTTCCCAATTCCGAACCCACTAAAGCCTGAGATAAATAAGCTATTTTAAGACACGAAGTCTGGGGAATAATTTGTTTTGCAGCAATAGAGAACTAAAACAGAATTTCATATCTGAAAATAGGGTGCTGACATAACAAAAGCTTAAAACATGTGCACTGGTTTTGGGACTTGACAACAGGCACACATTAAAAGTGCTTCAAGGAGACTGCTGACAAGAGACTGGCCAGTGAAAAAAAGTTTCTGGATGCTAGAGTAAAGGAGATTCTTGTTACACAGTGGCAGAAAATTTGGTACCTATAATAACAATAATGATAGAAAAAATACTAAAGAGATTTAATGACTCAGCTAAGGTCCTATCTAAGCCGAATATTAAAAGTGTCAACTAGCTTCTTTAGTAGCTTCTTTAGTAGCTTCTGATAAAGTTCAAGAAGACAGAGATTAATTGAAGAAAGAACTGTTTAGTTTATGAGGACAAATTAGAAGAGAGAGCCTAAGTTAATTCCTTCCAGGCAACAGGAGTTTCTTATGGGAAAAGATGGCCTCAAAACAAACACTGAATTCAGGGCAGTAAAATGTGGTCTCAGGGCAAAGATGAAGTCAAGTGTATAGACATAAGACCTTCTGTTATAGCACAGAAAGATTTAAAGGCATGCTTCCCAGACTCTCTTTGTTAAACAAAAGGATTTTTAAGAATCTCAAGAGCACTGTCTCACAGCATCCTATGGGTAACTGAAAGAAGAGAGGGGCCAAAGAAAAAAGAAGGAATGAAGAAAGAAGAAGAAAAAAATTATCAAATATAGTAAATGTGACAATGTTCATACAAAACTCACTAAAAGTACTAATTTTCAACTTGCAGAAACACCATCAGCTTGGATTCCAAAGGAAAGATAGTTTAGAAAAGCCCTTGAGGACACGGACTTTGGTGCAAAGGAAGCAAGCTGACATTGCTACGCCTGGCTGGCTTTCAGAATTTCTAAGGACTAATGATTGATATGTGTCCCCCATTTTCCTCATTTGTGAAAAGGAGTCCCTATTCTTCTTTCAATACTGAATGTTAGATATATAGAAGGCAAATAACTTCTCTTTTTTGCTTACAGGTCTTGAGATGGAGTAACTACTCAAAGAACTATACTCAAGAAAACTCATCTCTACATAGGCCTGACTTGGATGACATCTGTAGGCCTTGAGTTCTTCCCCTCCTTTTTTTAAGTTTATTTATTTATTTGGAGAAAGAGAGACAGGAAGAGAGGGAGGGAGAGACAGACAGACAAGACAGACAGAGACAGGATGCCAACTAGGCTCTGCAGCACGGAGACTAACGTCAGACTCAATCTCACAAACTATCTGAGCGAAATCCATAGAACTAGTCGACTGAGTCACCCAGACGTCCCTAGGCTTTGAGCCCTTTAAATAATAAGATGAAGCTTTAAGAAGGGGTGAGTATACTATGCGTGTGGGGGGAAATGTAACAATTTTGGTCAGGTGGCAGACTATGGGATATTACCAGCGGCTGCAAATTCTTTAACACTCTTAATTTGGAGGGGTAGGCTCTGTTTCATCTCCTTTTGGCTCTAGGCTGGCCTGTGACTGCTTTGACCAATGAAGTAAGGCAGAAGTGATACTGTGCCAGTTGAGATTAGCTTTTACAAGTTCAAGTAGTTTTTGCCTAGGATCTGTGAACCCTGGACCACCATATAAAACATCAGTTACCCTGCTGGAAAGGGCATACAAAAAGGTAAGGAGACCACATGGAGAGGGAGAGGGGCCAGGCTTAACACAGCCTTCAAGCTGTATCTGCAGAGACACTACTGAAGCCATCTTGAACCCGTCAAACGTTGCCAACTGAATACCACGAAGTGATCCCAGAGACAAAAGCACATGAATTACAAAAATTAGGTTAGTCAAGCCTTGACTCAATTCCTGATACACAAAATCATGAGATATAATAAAATCATTGCTGTTTTAACACTAAGTTTTGGGGTGATTTATTATACAGCATTTAAAAATCTAGACCAGTTATTAACCATAGAAAACAGTGAACTTAATTTGAGATGAATCACCCAAACATACACATGTTTTGATGATCTGTTTATAAAGACCTGTTTATATAGAAGAGATTAAGGTATTATTAAATTAAATACAGCTCATTTTGACCTATTAAAATACCATCCACATTTCCTCCTGATTTCAGTGACATCTGTGGAGATGCCTCACTCAATTCTGGACTGTTTGTTTCAGCAGAAGAATCAACAGGAGCTGATGAATTCATTTCAAGTGAAATATATTTTACTTTTTCTTCTCCAGTAATTAAAGGTTTGTAATTCTCCCTTCCTGGAGAAATCTCTGAAACAACAAAAAAGAAAAATCATGTTACATTTTCAAAATAACTTGAATTTTACCTGTAACAGTATTTACAGCAAAATTCAAACATCATATTCTTACAACAGATAATTACTGGGTAAACTCTGTTATGTATAAAAATTGATAAATGATTAGGTATATGATAGCTAAATTCCATTTTAGTCATACCTAATGTTTTTCAGGGTGAATAATATATGGTTTACCTTCTTTTCCCTTTTGGTGAAACTAATATATATGTTCCAAAATGTTGTATTTTAAATCATTGAATAATTATTTTTATTTGTTTCTGGTAATTGCTAATTACTTCCAATTGCTCAGAAATTCCCCATACTTTTGATGCCTGGAGAGAACGGATTTACCTCAGAACTTACTGCAATTTTGTGTAAGACAAACAGGTCACTCTCATTCATTCCTTGAAGACGTTACTTTATAGCTCATAGTCAGGAGATCCCCCAACACTAATTCTCTCTTAACTAATTAAGTTGATTGCTGAATTTCCATCAGTAATCCTTCCAATCTAGGCCTCGCAATTCTTCTCCAATGATTTTTATCTTTCTTCACTGTAACTTGATCACTCCAATCGTCATATCTTAGAAAGCCTGTCATTAACTACAGCTCCTCAAAATTTTCAGTGTTAAATATTCCACCTTCTAATTTCTAACATCCTATTTTTCCACTTATCTCCTTCTTTCTAACCCAACTTTAAAAATGTCACCCCAACAGTACCTGCAATGCCCTGATAGTATCATGTTTTCTCTCCCCCATCATCTTCATTAAAATCCATCATTAATAATCACTTTCTCACATATATCTTCAACTCATTTTACCCACATGGAGAAATCTCAACCCCTTATAAATACAATTTTCTGTGCATTATGTCTGCACATACATGGCTGAAATGGGTGGGGAAAAAAGGAGTCTGGCTTTCTGTTCTCAATTTCAAATCATTATCACTAAAGTTAAGTGGGCACTTTGTGTTGCTGACAGTCCTACCATAACACCAGGATACCAGAACTGCATCTAGTTCAGTTAACTTACTTAGGAAAATAAGTTGTGTATGAATATATTTTAATTATTTTACCTCTTATTTCTTCCTAGTCAATCAAGAACAAAACTATAGTGTTGCTCACTTTGAATATCTTCCCTATACCAAGCTTCATCAACAAATTGTGATAGGGGTCACATCTGTGTTTTTGCTCATTCAACTACTGTTCTGCTATAAAATCATGTCTATTAAAATCAGGAACAAGGATGCCAGTTAGCACCATTATTAAAGATTGCTTTAGAGTGCCTAACAAATATAGTAAGAAGGAAAAGAAATAGAATATTGGACAAAAAACACTACTTCTTATCACTGATATTACCCACACATTTGGAAGATCTAAGATCAAGGGAAAAAACTTAATGTATTTAAAAAAATAATTCATTGAGGTGTCTGAATATAAAAGTCTACACTGACAGAAAGAAAGAAAGAAAGAAAGAAAGAAAGAAAGAAAGAAAGAAAGAAAGAAAGAAAGAAAGAAAGAAAACCCAGCTTTATTTAAACTAAGGGTGCCTGGGTGGCTTAGTCAGTTAAGTGTCTAACTTCAGCTCAGGTCATGATATCATAGTTCATGGGTTTGAGCCCCGCATCAGGCTTTGTGCTGACAGCTCTGAGCCTGGAGTCTGCTTTGCAGTCTGTGTCTCCTTCCCTCCCTGCCCTTCCCCAGTTCACATTCTGTCTCTATCTCTCTCACAAAAATAAATAAACATAAAAAATTTAAAAATATAAACTAGAAATAACAACTTAAAAGGGAAATAGGAAAAACATAATCCATAATAAAGACAAAAATACACACACTGTGCAAGAATCAATTTACTAAAAAAAATCCTTAAGAACTTAAATGAAGAAAACAAAATGTTACTGACAAACACAAAACAAGATGGTGCCAAGATAAAGACATACTTAAATTCTTGAATTTAACAGCATAAAAATAACATTCCAAAAATAAATATATAAGTTTAATATGATTCTTTTTGTAATGTTTATTTATTTATTTTGAAAGAGAGCACAAGCAGGGGAGGAGCAGAAAGAGAGGGTGAGGGAGAGAATCCTGAGCAGGATTAGGACAAACACAAAACAAGATGGTGCTGAGAGCACAGAGCCTGATATGGGGCTTGAACTCACAAACCATGAGATCATGACCAGAGCCAAAACCAAGAGTTAGATGCTCAAACAACTGAGCCACCAAGGTGCCCAAAATTTAATATAATTCTAATCAAAATGCCCAATAAAATAAAATAAAATTTGTTTTAACAGTAACTGTCAAAAATAATCCAGAATAATGTTAGATTTCTAATTAGAGTAAATGTCTTGCGTGTGTGTGTGAGTGCTGATGCACACTCACATGCATGAGTTGTTGATCTAAAGGATTTAAATATTTTTAAAACCTTTCTATCCATTAAAAGAAATTCAGATGATATAAAGAAAAAGACATACTTGCACAGAAATTTAAAAAAAAAATCTTCATGGCAAAAAAAAAAGGCATAAGTTAATTAGCAGCATGTGGGAAAAACCTGTGTTGATATACTAGATATAGATTATCTATGCCAGATAAAAATTCACACAAAAAAAATATGGGCAATGCCATATAAAAAGGGCAAAGAATATAAATACAATTTATAAAGAAGCAAATCAAGGTGCCTGGGTGGCTCATTTGGTTGAGCACTGTCAGCTGTGCTGACAGCTCAGCACCTGAAGCCTGCTTCAAATTCTGTCTCCCTCTCTCTATGCTCCTTCCCTGCATACACCCTGTCTCTCTTTCAAGAATAAAGATAAAAAAAAAATTTTTTTTTACAAAGAGGTAAATCAAAATGGCCAAAATAAAATAATGGAATTTACCTACAATCAGAAAATCACAAATGAAATCCATTTATAAGACTGGTAACAACATAAAAGTGATTAATACTGACAAAATCTGTTTAATATTTGAAAATCAATTAATGGTATTTGCCACATTAATAAAGAAGCAAAATCATACAATGATCTCAACTGATTCAGAAAAAGAATCTGATAAGCTTAATGACTCTTTCTAAAACAAGACTAGAAGAGACTTCCTTAATCTTATAATGGATATTTTCAAAAAAGACTTGAGTTAATATATTTACTTCTTTGAGTCAAGAGTATGGCACTTCTCTGTTCAACAATCTATTGGAAGTCTTAGCATAAGAAGAGTAAGAACTGGAAAACAGAAAATTAAACTGTCTTTTTTTTTTTCATGTTTATTTCTTTTTGAGAGACAGAGACAGAACAAGAGCAGGGGAGGGGCAGAGAGAGAGAGAGCAAGACATAGAATCTGAAGCAGACTCCTGGCTCTGAGCTGACAGCACAGTGCCCATTGTAGGGCTTGAACTCACAAACTGTGAGATTATGACCTGAGCCCAAGTTGGACACTTAACCAACTGAGCCACCTAGGTGCCCCAAATAAAACTGTCCTAATATGGTATCATGGGTTTACAAAAATACCAAGAGAATCTACCAATACACTACTAGAATCAATGTAGGAACTCAGCAAAGTTGCTGAATATAAAGTCATACACAAAAGTAAATTATACATGAGCCACAGTTATAAAGTAAAATTTCAAAACAGATGAATAAAACAGTGGCATCAAAAATTATACAATTTTGACAAATATCATATGTTTGCACGTATAGGAGGATTAGGAGGAACTTGATGGAAGAACAAGGGGGAGAAGAAGGGGGGAAATGGTGGAGGAAAGGGAGAGAGGCAAACCATGAGAGACTCTTGAATGCTGACAAAAACTGAGGACTGATGGATGTGGGAGGGAGGGGGGGATGGGCATGGAGGAGGACACTTGTGGGGATGAGCACTGAGTGTTATGTGGAAACTAATTTGACAATAAACTATTTGTAAAAAAAAAAAAAATTTATACAATTTTGGAATTATCTAATAGGATATATAAAATACCTCTATGGAAAAACTAGAACCTACTGTTGAGAGAAATAAAAGATCTAGATATAAGTAGAGGATATAAATAGCCATGGACTAGAAGAGTAAATACTGTAAAGATATCAATTTCCTCCAATGTATATATTCAATATAATCCTAAAAAACCCCCAACATGATAAGCCTATGTATATGTTCAAGAAAACAGAGGAAAAAATGGGCCAAATGGCTAAATCCATGGTTATTTTCAACAAAGAACTAAAATCTGTAAAAGAATATTAAATGGACATTCTAACATTGAAAAATGCAATATCTGGGGCATGGGGTGGTTCAGTCAGTTAAATGTCCGAGTTCGGCTCAGGTCATGCGTGATTTTGTGGTTCATGGGTTCAACCCTCACACAGGGCTCTGTGCTGACAGCTGAGAGCCTAGAGCCTGCTTCAGACGCTGTGTCTCCCTCTCTCTCTGCCCCTCCCCCACTCAGGCTCTGTCTCTCTGAATCTCTCAAAAATAAATAAATGTTAAAAAATTTTAGAAAAGAAAGATAAATGCATTATATGATATAATGAGCTCACTGGATTCACTGAGACACAGCAGAAGATTAGAGAACACAAAAGACAGATTTTATGAAATGACAGATCAGTAAAAATACTGGCATAGTTTGTTTTACCACACTTTGCAGATAACTGTGTTTTCTTACAAATGGAAGGTTTATGGCAACCCTGGATGGAGCAAGTCTGTCAGCGCCACTTTTCCAATCGTATTTGCTCATTTCGTGTCTTTGTTGCCTTTTGGTAATAGCAGTATTTCAAACTTTTTCATTATTAGTATATTTGTTACAGTGATCTGTGATCTGTGATGATGACTCACTGAAAGCTCAGATGACAGTTTTTTCCAGCAATAAAATACTTTTAAATTAAGGTACGTACATTGCTCTTTTAGACATAATGCTATTATGCATTTAATGGACTACAGTATAGTGTAAACATAACTTCCATATGCAACAGGAAACCAAAAAATTCATTTGACTAGCTTTATTGTGATATTTGCTTTACTGTGGTTGTCTGGAACTGAATCCACAATATCTCAAATGTATGCCTGTATTTATACTGAAACAAAAGGGGAGAAAATGTGAAAAAGCAGAATAGAGCAATAACAAACATGATGAATTCAAAATGTCTAATATTTGTGTAACTAGAATCCAAAAAGAAGAAGCAATATAGAAAGACCTAATGAATACAGTCTCTCCCAAATTGAAATAACCTAAGGCAGATTAAAAACAAACTACATCTATGCATATGATGGTAAAACTGTTGAAAATCAAATACTGTTTAAAAAGCTTGAAGAAAAACATAGGAGCAAAATAAGTAACAAAAATAAGACACAAAAAAGACATATATTTATGGATGCCAGAAGAAAATATACTAACACCTTTAAAATGGAAAGAACAAAATAAAGCAAGAGCAATCCCTCTGCCTCCCCTCCCCCACAAAAAACCCAAACCAAACCAAAACAACTTTGCCTACTTAGCATTTAGTATACACTGAAAATAGTCCTTAAAGCTAGAGGTGAAATAAAGACCTTTTCAGATAAAAAAAAGCTGAGAGAATTTATACAGGGCAGATCTGCACTACAGGAAATATCAACGGCAGTTCAAAGGAAAAAGATATCAAATGGAAATGTATAACCTCAGGAAGGAATAATGAACCCTGTAAAAAATATGGCTAAATGTAAATGAATATTGATTTCTTAGCATAATAATAATGCCTTATAAGCCAAATAAGATTATTATAGTAAACTACATAATGACAATAAGTAAAAGGGTTAGAGGGGATAGAGTAATATTGCTAAAAAGCTCATACATAATTAGAGAAGCAATATAAATATTAAGTTAAGGTAGATTTGAATTAGCATTATGATAGAATTAAGGATACAATTTGTGATCTAGGATCACAACAAAAGAATAAATGAAAAATGTATAATTAAGAATAGAAAAGAAAAATGAAATGCTTGATTGGTCCAAAAAGAGGTATAAAAAATGAAATACAAGAATAAACAAAGTACAGATGGAATATATAAAAAACACTGCAAGATTGTTACACAGACTAAAAAGCAAACCATTTCAGTAATGACATTATACAAGAATAAGTTTAACCCTCAAGATTAAAAGACAAAGATAGGCTGGATTTGAGATATGAGACACATATAAACATAAGGAATCAGAAAAATTAAAAGAAGATACAGACAAAAACATACTAAGCCAACATTAACCAAAAAAATGCTGTAGCTATATAACATGAGATAGACTTTAAAAGAAGCAATGTTACTAGAGATAAGAAAAAATGTCACAATAATAAAAATGGTCAATACAACAGGAAGATGCATAAAAGAGTCAATGCAATCACCTAAACAATGTAACGCAACAATCTAAACAATCACTGCAACATTTAAAAAAAATTTTTCTTTTTTAAGAACGTTATTTATTATTGAGAGACAGAGAATGAGCATAGGAAGGGCAGAGAGAGGGGGAGACACGGAAACTGAAGGAGGCTCCAGGCTCTGAGCTGTTAGCAGAGAGCCCAACACAGAGCTCGAACTCAAAAACTGCAAGATCGTGACCTGAGCCAAGTTGGACACTTAACCGAGTGAGCCACCCAGGCGCCCCACAATCACTGCAATAATTTAAACTGCTATGCACTAAATAACAAATAGGAAAAATATATAGAATTAAAAGGAGAAAACGACAAATCCACATATACACTTGGATATTTTAACATTCTTCTCTAAGTAACTGATAACAACCAGAAGAAAATAATCAGTAAAAATATAGAAGACTTTCATATAACAAATAAACAACTTGACACAGAACATACATGCATACAACTATACCCAATAACTTTTCAGGTACATACGAAACATTTACCAAAACAAATTGTCAGTTGGGTGATGAAGCAAGTCAAAAATTTCAAGATAAAGGGGCACCTGGGTGGCTCAGTCAGTTAGGTGTCCAACTTCAGCTCGGGTCATGATTTCACGGTTCGTGGGTTCAAGCCCCGCGTTGGGCTCTGTGCTGACAGCTAGCTCAGAGCCTGGAGCCTGTTTCAGACTCTGTGTCTCCCTCTCCCTCTGACCCTGCCTTGCTCACGCTGTCTTTCTCTCTCTCTCAGAAATAAATAAAACATTAAAAAATTATTTTTTAATTTCAAGATAAAAATTATGCACAGTATGATGTTCTGTGATCACAATACAATGAAACTGGAAAGCAATAACAAAAAGATAACCAGAAAGAGTCCAAATGTCAGCAAATTAAATGCAAAATATTTGAAAATAATCTAAATATTAAAAGGAAATTACAACATAAAATTAAATCCATAATTGAAATATTTTCACAGAGATAATTCCACATTCTTCTTTTTTAAATTCTTTTTTAACGTTTATTTATTTTTGAGAGACAGAGAGAGACAGTCCATGAGTGGAGGAGGGACAGAGACAGAGAGGAGACACAGAATCTGAAGCAGGCTCCAGGCTCTGAGCTGTCAGCACAGAGCCTGATGTGGGGCTCAAACTCATGAACTGCGAGATCATGACCTGAGCCGAAGTTGGATGCTCAACTGTCTGAGCCACCCAGATGCCCCGATAATTCCACATTCTTATGGCTTCATAGTTGACTCCTTCTGAATACTCAAGGAAAAAGTAATACTAATTTTTTACAAAGTTTTCCAGAAAATAGGAAAAAAAGGAATATTCCCCAACTTGTTTTATAAGGTCAGCAAACCCTTGAAACCCAAACACCACAAGCAGCTTACCAAAAAGGGAAAATCATAAGCAATACTCTCTCATGAATTATTTTCCCTGGCAATGGTTGTAGGAGGAACAGTCAAATGTGAGAAAAAGTTTTACAGCAACATCATACATGGATCAAATATTTACAGACAAATGGAAAAATTCTGGGAAAAGAGCAAAGAACGCTGTTTTGTTTTATTTCTCTGAATCCCTGCACAAAACAGAAAAAATCAGGATAGCAAAACCATATATTCATGAATAACATCTAAACTAAATCTAGGTAACAAGGTATCCTCACAAATCCCCAAGTACATGTGAATGGGGAAAAATCACCTACAGCCTCCAAACTCAGGTAATAAAAGTATCTGTACAAAAGAAGGAAACAGTAAGAAACTTAACAGGCCCCAGATCAGAAGAACCTCCAAAATAGCCAGCAGGTATTTACAAGCAAGTAGGATGGGTCAATTTAAGAAAAGCAGCTGAAATGGGAATAGTTTTTATATATTTTAATATGCAAATAAATGGAAAGTGTCAATGGAGGAGTCAGAAAGGGTGGGAGAAATCTGGGTCCTAAGAATTCTCAAAACTAACCAACTAAAGCTCCCTTCTAGAACAAAGCCTCATACTCTGGAGAAATTGCTAGAAGGAGAACACAAATTGATCTGTGCAGGGATAAGAGAAACAAAGGAAAGAGAAAAGTGAGGGAAAGAAACAGAGACAGAAGAGCTCAGAAACTACAAGACTATAATTTTTATGTTACTTTTTAAAGTTATTTTATTTAATCTGAGAGAGAAAGAAAGGGCGCACACACAGGAGAGGCAGAGAAAGAGGGAGAGAGAGAATCCCAAGCAGGCTCCAAAGAGTCAGCACAGAGTCTGATGTGGCGCTCAAACTCATAAACTGTGAGATCATGACTTGAGCTGAAACCAAGAGTCAGACACTTACCCAACTGAGCCACCCAGGCACCCCTGGCTATAATTTTTAAACACTACATGAAAATAACAGAAAAGGAAGCCATAAGCTATGAAGTTAGAAAGGGTATTCTGACTTCTTCTGTGCTCCTAAAAGTTTAATAAATCTAATTTCACATAAAAATAAGTAACAGAGGATTATTGTTAAATTCTGTACAAGTTGTCAGAAAGAAAAACAGTGTATAAAGTAGAATAATGTTCTCAAAGACTGGTGTTTCCCAACGTTGTCACTACTGAGTCAGATAATTATTTGTTTTGGAGAACACCTGTTATAGTAGCACTGTAGAAGATTTACCAGCTTCCTTGGCCTCTACCCATTAGATACCTGCAGTGCACTTCCCAGTTGACGACCAAAAATGTCTTCCAGCAATGCCAAATGTCCTCTGCTTGCAGATACACCCTCATTTGAGAACCACTGCTATAGAAAATTAAAACCTACCAAAAAACTTGGGGCGCCTGGGTGGCTTAGTCAGTTAAGCATCGGACTTTCGCTTAGGTCATGATCTCGCGGTTCGTGGGTTCGAGCCCCGCGTCAGGCTCTGTGCTGACTGCCAGCTCAGAGCCTGGAGCCTGTTTCAGTCTGTGACTCCCTCTCTCTCTGACCCTCCCCTACTCACACTGTCTCTCTCTCTCCTAGAAATAAATTTAAAAAAATATTTTAAAAAAAACCTACCAAAAAACTAAAATTATAATGTATTAAAAATTTGTTAGGGGCGCCTGGGTGGCTTAGTCGGTTAAGCGTCCGACTTTCACTTCGGTCATGATCTCGCGGTTCGTGGGTTCGAGCCCTGTGTCGGGCTCTGTGCTGACTGCCAGCTCAGAGCCTGGAGCCTGTTTCAGAGTCTGTGACTCCCTCTCTCTCTGACCCTCCCCTGCTCACGCTGTCTCTCTGTCTCTCCTAGAAATAACTAAAACATTAAAAAAATTAAAAAAAAATTTGTTAGTAAAATTAAAAACATCATGGAAGACATTAAAGAATATAAGTTATAATGAGAAAGTAATCAGAAATGAGGCAGTTGATAGAGTTACAGAAAAACTATTTTTCTGTATAGTTCTCTATAGAGTTCGTGAAATAGACTGAAGGAAGAGAAAACTAGAAAAACTTATTAACACTTTCCTAAAATTGGGGTGGGGTAAAGATTACAAATTACATATTACAAAGACATACAACGAGAAAAACTACAAAACTCTAATGAAAAAAATCAAAGAAAAATTAAGTAAAGAGATGTTCCATGTTCATGGATAGGAAGACAGAATATTGTCACAATGTCACTCCTTCCCAATTTGATTTATGGATTCAATGCAATCCCAGCCAAAGTCCTAGAAAGTTATTTTGCGGATATCAATACTAATATCTAAAAGTTGATTCAATATGATTCTAAAAGTTTAGGTGGAAAGGCAAAAGATACAGAGAAGCCAACACAACACTGAAGGAGAACACAGTTTAAGGAATGATACTACCCAGCTCTAAGACTTAGTATAAAGCTACAGTAATCAAGACAGTATAGTATTGGATAGATGAAACAGAACATAGCTTAGAAATAGACCCATATAAATAGTCAACTGATTTTCAATGAAAAAGCAAAGGCAATTCAATGGAGAAAGGATAGACTATAATAAATGGTTCTGGAACATCTGGATATCCCATTTCTTCTCTCCCCCAAAAACTATCTAGACACAGACCTTACATCATTCACAAAAGTTAACTCAAAACTGATCACAATCCTAAATGTAAAATGCAAAATTGAAAAACCCCTGGAAGATAACATAGAAGAAAATCCAGATGACCTCAAGTTTGGTAATGACATTTTAGATACACTACCAAAGGCATGATCCATGAAATGGAGGATTAATAAGGTGGACTTCGCTAAAATGTATTTTTCTTCTAAACGTTTACTTACTTATTTAGAGAGAAAAAGCATGTGCATGTGGGAGAGGAGGTGGCAAAGAGAGAGGGGAAGAGAGAATCCCAAGCAGGCTCAGCACCATCAGCACAGAGCCCAATGCAAGGCTGAATCCATGAATGGTAAGATCATTACTTGAGCTGAAATCAAGAGTTGGATTTTCAACCAACTGAGCCACTCAGGAGTCTCTGGATGTCACTAAAATTGAAAACTTTTGCTCTACAAAAGACACTGTCAAAAAAAATGAGAAGACATGCCACAGAGTGGATGAAAATATTTGCACAAGACATAAGACACTATTAATAAAAAATACAAAGAACTCTTAAAACTCAACAATTAAGAAAAGCAACACTAAACAACCCAATTTAAAAATGGACTAAAGATCTGAACAGACACCTCCCCAAAGACATATACAGATGGCAAACAGGCATATGAAAAAAATGCTCCACATCATATGCCATTTGGGAATTGCAGATTAAAACAACAAAGTGATACTACCACATATCTACTACAATGGCTAAAATCCAAATCACTGACAACACTAAATGCTGCTGAGGATGTGGAGCAATAAGAGCTTTCATTCATTTCTGATGGGAATGCAAAAATGGTACAGCCACTTTGGAAGATAGCTTGGCAATGTATCACAAAACTAAGCATACTGTTAACACGTGAACCAGCATTCATGTTGCTTGGTATTTACCCAAGAAATAAAATCTTATGGCTTAACAAAAACCTGCACATAGATATTTATAGAAATTTTATTCATAACTGCCAAAACCTGGAATCAATCAAAATGTCTTTCAATAGGTGAAAAACCTACTGAATAACCTATATAAACAAACTGTGGTATATCCCTACAATGTAATATTATTTAGTACTAAAAAGAAATAAGGTATCATACCATGAAAAAACAGGGAGAAAACTTCAATGCATAATACTAACTAAAGAAGCCAGTCATAAGGCTGCATATGGTATGATTCCAACCATGACATTCTAGAAAAGACAAAACTAATGAGACACTATAAAGTGTATCACTCCTAGTGGATGCTAGGAGTTTGAGAGGAGAGAGGAATAAATAGGCAGAACACAGGGATTTTTAAGAGCAATAGACTGTTTTGTATATTATAATGGTGTATATTTATCACCATTAATATGATTTTTTTCAAAATCCATGGAAGGTATAAAACCAAGAGTGGACTTTATCCTATGGATTTGGGGTGATCATAATGTGCCAACATCTGTTCATCAATTTTAACAAATGCACCACTCTGGAGAGAGAATGTTGATGGTTGGGAAGGCCGTGCATAGGCTGGAAGAAGGGATATACTGAAACTACTTTCTATTCAATATTGCCATGAACCCCAAATTAAAATAGAAGTAACTATCAAAAAAACACAGAATCTACTGGGAAAATAAACATAACACTAACATTTATTTTTTAAAAAACTACTGGACTTGAAGGAAAAAGAAAGATATCCTTTGAGTGTCCAAACAAAAAGACTAAATCATTTATAAGAGAAAATAAGATTGTCATTAGATTCCTGATGGCTTTGCTTTATGCCAGAATACAGTGGAGTTTTAATATAGTAAACAAATTCAAGGAATGGAAACATAAGCCAAAGATTTACATTCAACCAAACTGACTTTCAAGAATAAAATCTTAACACAAACTGCTATGAACATACAAAATCTCTGGCTGTATTGTTCACATACCTTCTATTACAAAAAGGGCTTAAGACAATCAAATTGATGAGACACTTAACATAAAGCCTGGGAGACTAGAGAACTCTGCAGGTCCTTTATGCTTCTCATTAAATCCACAAAACAATCCTTAATAACAGTGTTTCCATTCTACACATAGAGAAACTGAACGTCAAAGTCAGCGCAACTTGCCCATGGCTGCTGGGCAAGCGACTGAACCAGAATTGGAACCAAAGCCCATTATCCTTCCACAGCATGAAGCTGCTCCCACACACATATTAAATAAACCTTTTTGTCCTTGCATATACTGGGATTGCGTATTGCCTGGAACTTCATTCTCTCCCTTATTTACCCAATGAGCTCTTTTTTTTTTTTTTTTTTAAATCTTTGGCCTAGCTCAAGATGACTTTCTCTCTCTGTGGCTTTCTCTGACCCAAAAGGGCCTTATCGTCCTTAATGAAACTATATGGTTTTGACAACATAAAGCCTCCTAATCTGTGGTTCCATACCATTACACATGCACTTCCAACACAGATTTTCCCACGTGTGATTTCCTTTTTTTTTTTTTTTTTAATGTTTTATTTATTTCTTGGAGAGAGAGAGAGAGAGAGAGAGCGTGAACAGGGGAGGGTCAGAGAGAGAGGGAGTCACAGACTGAAACAGGCTCCAGGCTCTGAGCTGGCAGTCAGCACAGAGCCTGACGCGGGGCTCGAACCCACGAACCGCGAGATCATGACCTAAGCGAAAGTCGGACGCTTAACCAACTAAGCTACCCAGGCGTCCCAACGACGTGTGATTTCCTAATGGTAAGAAACTGTGACTTCTTTGTGTTAAAATCCTAGCACAGAGCATTAGGGAAAAATTAAAGACAGAAGATGACAACTCTGAGAAGTCTTTTTTTTTAACTATCCATGATAAAGTTAGTTACTTACACATGTCTACACTACCTTTTAACTTTGTGCCTACTTTTATTCTTGCCCTTTTCATGCAATTTTATCATTTATTTGTTTTCATTTGTGTCTGTCCTCTGAGAGCAAGGATGATCTTTTTACTCTTTGTAGCTTTCCTGCCTAACACGTAGTGGTAGGAACAGTTAATTAGTGTTCCATAAATAGCTGGTAAATTGAAGTTAAAAAAAAGGTAAGACAAGTCATAAATGACTTCTCAGTTCCAGTTCTCTGAAGATGGATTTTTTGAATATGGAGAAGATCTGCCTCCACACTAAATATTATTGTACACCAAATACATACATTTAAGCAATAATGATTTTACATAAAAGGAATCAGACTCTGATGTTTTTAAAGTTATAGTTCTAATATAAACACATAAAGGAGTTTTAGATTACAAAATAATCTATATTTTTTTATTTTTATTTTTATTTTTTTTTTTTACAAATAGTTTATTGTCAAATTAGTTTCCACATAACACTCAGTGCTCATCCCCACAAGTGCCCTCCTCCATGCCCATCCCCCCTACCCCCCACATCCATCAGTCCTCAGTGTTTGTCAGCAGTCAAGAGTCTCTCATGGTTTGCCTCTCTTCCTCTCCCCCACCATTTCCGCCCTTCTTCTTCCCCTTGTTCCTCCGTCAAGTTCCTCCTAATCCTCCTATACGTGCAAACATATGGTATTTGTCCTTCTCTGCCTGACTTATTTCGCTCAGCATAACACCCTCAAGGTCCATCCATGTTGCTACACATGGCCAGATTTCCTTGTTTCTCATTGCCATGTAGTATTCCATGGTATAGATAAACCACATCTTCTTGATCCATTCATCTGTTGATGGATACTTAGGCTCTTTCCATGTTTTAGCTATTGTGGAGAGTGCGGCTATGAACATTGGGGTACATGTGCTCCTATGCATCAGCATTTCTGTATCCCTTGGGTAAATTCCTAGCAGTGCTATTGCTGGGTCATAGGGGAGTTCTATTGTTAGTTTCCTTAGGAACCTCCATACTGTTTTCCAGAGGGGCTGCACAAGTTTACATTCCCACCAACAGTGTAGGAGGGTGCCCGTCTCTCCACATCCTCGCCAGCATTCTATATTTTTTTTATCATTATTTGTGAAAATATTTTGGCTTGGAGACTTTTTTCCCCTTGAATACAGTCTGAGGTATTTTGACAACAGGAACAGACTAAGATGTAAGAATACAAAATTGCTAGCATTTTTGACTAATGTCTGGCATACAACTGCACAAATTGCAAATATAAGAGTGTGAACAAGTTAATTACAAATACATACAATTGTGTACTTACACTGTTTTCAAACAACTAATTGTATATACTTCTCTCTTGAAACTGCTTTTCCTTTAACATTAAAGAAAATGCTATAATGATTAATGGCTAGGAGATTCACCCTTAGAAAGAAAACAGCAATCTACTTTTTATACTTTAATAACATGTGTATGGGTTCATCTCACTGGCAAAATAGCATCTGGCTGATTTCTTTATACACACTTCAAATAACCTTGCCACCTATGTTATTTTTTTGTCAGTTTCAAATATGAGCATCACTCTAATTCAGAAAATTTTCTACATTCAATATTCTCCATATTCAAATAATCCATCTTTAGAGAACTGGAACTGAGAAATCACTTATGATTTGTTTTGCTTTTTTTTTTAAAACTCCAATTTACCAACTATTTATGGAACCCTAATTAGCTGTTCCAACTACTATGTGTTAGGCAGGAAAGCTACAACGAGTAAAAAGATCATCCTTGCTCTCAGAGGATAGACACAAATGAAAATATATAAATGATAATACTGCATGAAAAAAGGCAAGGATAAAAGTATGCACAACATTGTCAGAGACAGTCTTAAGGAGACATAAGGAAAAAAAAGATATATTGAGAGAGAACATAATAGTGACATACATTCATGTATAGACACAAACTCTGAAAAAAGAAAAATCATATTCAACCCCTCATTTGAATAAGCTTGTAAGTGTGAAAACACCTGTTTTATACATGGACACTCTTCATATGCATAGCTGTAATACCAAGATGTACAAGACTCACGGAACATAAATGTTTTACTCCTGCCTCACAATTCAGCCTTCCCAGTCCAAAATGGATGTTGTCATAACTACTATAGATATCTTTATTCAAGAAATTTCCAGAATCCACATGCATTGCTCCTATATCTCTCTTCATGTAAAAAAATGTTTTGACTGTCCTACTTTTCTGGATTGTCTAATACATATTTCCTTTTCCTTTTAAGATCCCATCCAGGTTATGTCAGGTCAAAACTCAAGACTACAATGTTGAGACAACACTTCAGAAAAGACAACTAATGTCCATCTAACTAGAAAATTATGACAAAAAGATGACCTCTTATAAATAAGTAGACATATTTTTAAAAATACAGTTTTATTTTTAATAACATTACTTCTAGCATGGAAAAACAATTTGTTTCTGCTTACCACTTCTAATGGTCGTGTTTTCCAGTAGTTCTGTCTGAAGCTGAAGTTCAGCTTCTCCAAGAATCTTTAGAACTGAATCTGTAGGGCTTCTTCCCCAGACTTTTCTTGGAGATCCACCAGGATCTAATTTGATAACCTCTCCCACTGTATGTTCTATAAGAAAAAGAAACAAAAAAAAAATTTCACTGATAAAACATAACACTGTTACTGTTTCATAAGGCAGATTTAAGATCTATCCAATTGAACACATCAAAAGAAAGAAAAGTTGTATCACTAGGAACATATGCTGATGATGCTTCAAAAGACTTTCAGAGAATGAATGTTGAATGATGAACAGATAGAATGAGTGATAAATATTACTAAGAGTAGTAATAAAAATATAGATCTATAATTGCCTTTTAAAATACTTATGGGAGGCAGATTAAGATGGCAGAGTGGGAAGATTAAGGACTCATCTCCTCTTAGGGACACATCGAAATCTACAACTACATGTAGAACAACTATCTTAGAATGAACTGAAGACTAGCTGAACAGATCACATAGAACTAAAAATATAAAGATAAAGACAAATCAAGATGGGTAGAGGGCTGGAGATGCAATTTAGTCAGGACTCACATCCCTGCCACGATGACCCATTGTGAGTAATATCACAACTGTAGGGACCCCCCGGGGGTCAGAGTCTCACGTGAGGTTCCATAGACCAGGGATCTGCACCAGAAACACAAGCACCCATAATGTATGGCTTTCAAAACCAAGGCAGCTTGCTTATGCTTGGGAGAGCTAGAGAACAGTAGGAAACTGCAACTCCACTGTTAAAGGGAATATGGACAATGTCAGTGACTCCAAGTCCCAACACAGTGCAGCGGTTTGAAAACTCCCTGGGTTATTAGTGAAGGAAATCCACTAACTTTAGATATGCACCCGAGGGCCAGGGATCTGTTGGAAAGTTCTCCAGGGATGAAAGTGCTGGGGTGTACAGTTTTTCCTATCTTCTTTCTATCTAGCTGACCCTGCTCTGGTAGGTGCCATTTCTGACACTTTCCACCTACTTGCTAGCAGGACTAGCTCCACCCTGACATTCCCTTGTGGACTTGCCCCACCCAATCTGCCCACCCAGGGCCAGAGTCCCTTCCCTAGCATACCCTGCAAGCAGCCTAGGTTGGTTAGGAGCCTCTTCTAAGCAATTTCCTGCCCCACCACTCCTGGAGGGCACCCTCAGCAAGCACCAGAGCCCCTCCTAAGTTAACCTGGTCTGGGATTGCCAGTCCCAAACACTAAAACACCTACAATGGGTGCAGCCAGATATCACAACAAGCCACAATGAGGGCCAGCCCCACTCAACAGTATACCTGCAGTAGTGAAAGTAAGATCCCACAGGCAGCTGTGTACATCAGCAAGTCTGCAATAGTCTTGACCCAGCCACAACAGGAGGGTTTAGGCAGCTCACACAGGGAATACTCATGAGAACCTGGCTCAGGTGACCAGGGAGGTTTGCCCTAGTAGGCCCATTCAGCATAAAACCACTCCTTCAAGACTTGGAGACATAACTGACCTACCTAAAATATAGAAACCATGGTGAGGCAAAATGAGAAGACAGAGAAATATGTTCCAAATGAAAGAATAAGACAAAACCTTAGAAAAAGAACTAAACAAAATGGAGAAAGCAATCTACCAGATAAAGAGTCCCAAGTAGTAATGGTCATAAAAATGCTTACTGAACTCAGGAGAAGAGAACAGAGTGACAACTTCAACAAAGAGATAGAACATATAAAAAATAACCGATCAGAGCTAAGGAGTACAATAACTGAAATGAAAAATACACTAGAGGGAATCAATAGCAGATCAGGTGATGCAGAAGAAAGAATCAATAATCTGGAAGGCAAGGTAGTAGAAATTACCCAATCAAAGCAGCAATAAGAAAAAAGAATTTTTAAAAATCAGAATAGTTTAACTTAATGCAGAACTTTGGAACTGCATTAAGTGTACTAATATTAGCATTATAGGGTCCCAGAAGGAAAACAGAGAAAGGGACAGAAAACCTATCTGAAGAAACAATGGCTGAAAATATCCCTAACCAGGCAAAGGTAGTATACATCTAAGTCCACTAAGCACAAAGTTCCAAATAAAATGAACTCAAAGAGACCCACACCAAAACATTACAAAGTATGAGCAGTTAAAGATAGAGTCTTGGATTGCCTGGGTGGCTCAGCTGGTTAAGCACCCAACTCTTGATTTCAGCTCAGGTCATTATCTCACAGTTCATGGGATCAAGCCCCATGTATCAACCTCTGTGCTGCTTGGGATTCTCTCTCTGCCCCTCTCCTGCTCATACTTGCTGTCTTTAAAATAAATAACTAAATTTAAAAAATAAAACAAAAAATAAAAATTAAAAAATAAGAGTCTAAAAAGCAGCAAGAGAAAAATTCCTAGTTACTTATATGGGAGCACCCCAAAAAACTATTAGCTAATTTTTCAGCAGAAACTTTACAGCCCAGAAGAATGTGGCATGATGCATTCAAAGTACTGAAAAGAGGGACGCCTGGGTGGCTTAGTCAGTTAAGCGTCCGACTTTCGCTTAGGTCATGATCTTGCGGTTCGTGGGTTCGAGCCCTGCATCAGGCTCTGTGCTGACTGTCAGCTCAGAGCCTGGAGCCTATTTGAGAGTCTGTATCTCCCTCTCTCTCTGACCCTCCCCTGTTCACGCTGTCTCTCTCTCTCTCTCCTAGAAACAAATAAAAAATAAAAAAAACAAAGTACTGAAAAGAAAAAAAACCCCTTATAAATAAGAATATTCTACCTGGCAAAGTTATCACTCAGAGTTGTAGGGGAGATACAGTTTGCCAGATAAGCAAAAGCTAATGGAGTTGATCAATACCAAACTGGGCATCCGAGAAACGTTGATAGAATTTCATAAACAAAAAAAGAAAAGACCAAAACCCAAAATAAGAAAAGTAAGAAGGAAAAAATCTTACTGGTAAAGATAAGCATAATACCAAGGTTGTGGCTCAAATGCCCTCATATCTAAATATGAGGGTTAAAAGATGAAAATCATTTAGACATACAATAATTAGTCAAGAGATACAGAAAACAGTAAGATGTAAAACATGACATCAAAAACATAAAATGTTGGGGGGATGGTAAAAATGCAGTGTTTTTAGAAAGTGCTTGAACTTGGGGCGCCTGCGTGGCTCAGTCAGTTAAGTGTCTGACTTCAGCTCAGGTCATGATCTCACGGTTTGTGGGTTTGAGCCCTGTGTCGGGTTCTGTGCTGACAGCTCAGAGCCTGGAGCCTGCTTTGGATTCTGTGTCCCTCTCTCTCTGCCCCTCCCTTGCTTGTGCTCTGTTTCCCTCTGTCTCTCAAAAATAAGTAAACTTTTAAAAACAAAGTGCTTGAACTTAAATGGCCTTCAACTTAAGACTGCTAAATACACAGGATGTTATACATGAACCTTATGGTAACCACATACCAAATACCTTTATTTACACATATAAGTGAAGGTTTATGTAAATAAACTAAATGTTTCACTCAAAACACATAGTGTCACTGAATGGATAAAAAAAACAAGGACCACATACATGCTGCCTACAAGAGACTCACTTCAGATCTAGACACACACAGACTAAAAGTGAAAGGATAGAATAAGATATTGAATGCAAATGGAAACATAAAGAAAGTTGATGTAGCAATACCTATGGCAGAAAAAGTAGATTTTAAAAGAAAGACTGTAACAAGAGACAATGAAGGGCATTACACAATGAATGCATACATCAAAGAAGAGGATAGAACATCTATAAATATCAGTGCATTCAATATAGGGGCACATAAAGCAAATATTATATAAACATAAAGAGAGACACTGATGGTAAAAATAATGATAGTACAGGACTTTAATATTCCACTTGCATCAATGAATAAATCATTTAGATAGAAAATCAATAAGGAAATATCGGCTTTAAATAACACATTAGACAAGATGGATTTAATAGGTATATACAAAACATTCCATTCAAAAATAGAACAGACATTCTTTTCAAGTGTACGTGCAATCTTCTCTAACAAAGATCATACATTAAGCCGTAAAACAAATCTCAATTAATATAAGAAAACTGAGATCATATCAAGCATATTTTCCAAATACAACAAAAACAGTATGAAATTAAAAATCAAGCAGAAGAAAACTGTAAAATACAAATATGTGAAGTCTAAACAAAACCAATGGACCAAAGAAGACATCAAAGAGGAAACCAAAAAAATACCTTGAGGCAAATGAAAATAAAAATACAATGCTCTAAAATCTATGGGACACAGCAAAAGCAATTCCAAGACAGAAGTTTATAGTGATACAAGCCCATCTCAAGAAACAAGAAAAATCTCACATAAACAATCTGATCCTACACCTAAAGAAACTACTAAGAAAAAAGAAAGCCTAACGTTAATATTATTCACCTTATGTTCACTGGAGCATTATTTGCAAGAGCCAAGATACTGAGGAAACCTAAGAGTCCACCAAAAGATGAATGGGGAAAGCAGATGTGGTATATAGTTGACCCTTGATTAACACAGGTTTGAACAGCCTTGGGTCCACCTATATGCTGATTTTTTTTTCAATAAATGCAGTACAGTACTGTAAGTATATTTTCTATTCCTTATGATTTTTCAATACCATTTTCTTCTCTCTAGCTTACTTTATTAGAAGAATACCTTATATAATACATGTAAATACAAAATATGTGTTAATCAACTACTTATGCTATTGGCAAGGCTTCCAGTCAAAAGTAGACTATTAGCAGTTAAATGTCTGGGGAGTCAAAAGTAATATGCAGATTTCAGACCACACAGGGTGGTCAGTGCCCCTAACCCCTGAATTATTCAGGATGAACTATACATATACAAAGGAAATTACTCAGCCATAAAAAAGAATGAAATCTTGCCATTTCCAACAATATGGATGGACACAGAGGGTATTATGCTAAATGAAGTAAGTCAGAG
Organism: Hyaena hyaena; assembly: GCF_003009895.1. Classification (NCBI taxonomy): domain Eukaryota; kingdom Metazoa; phylum Chordata; class Mammalia; order Carnivora; family Hyaenidae; genus Hyaena; species Hyaena hyaena. The sequence continues at coordinate 66,785 of NW_024081436.1, forward strand.
AAAAAAACAAACACTATATGATTTCACTTATATGTGGAATCCAGAAAACTAAACAAATGAATAAAGCAAAACAGAAACAGACTCATGGATACAGGAAATAATCTGCTGGTTGCTAGAGTGGAGGGAATAAGGAGGACAGGGAAAACAGGGGAAGGGGATTAAAAGGTAAAAAACTTGAGTTATAAAATAAATAGGGATACAATGTATAGCAAAGAAAATATAGTCAATTATATGTAACAAATTTTATGGGACAGATGACAAGCTAGGTATATCTTGCTGGTTATTTTCTAATTTATATAAATGTTGAATTACTATGTTGCACACCTGAAAGTAATATAGTATTTCATGTCAACTATGCTTCAATAAAAAATAAGTAAATAAAATAGTTATAAATTAACAGAGGGGCACCTGGGTAGCTCAGTCAGTTAGGCAACCAACTTTGGCTTAGGTCATGATCTGATGGTTTGTGAGTTTGAGCCTCACCTCAGGCTCTGTGCTGACTCAGGGTCTGGAGCCTGCTTCGGATTCTGTGTCTCCCTCTCTCTCTGCCCCTCCCCTGCTTGTACTCTGGGTCTCTCGCTCTCAAAAATAATTAAACATTAAAAAATTTTTAAATAAAATTTACCAGGGCAAAAAAATGGGAAATTAGCTATTGATTTTTGAGTCTTAGGAGTCTTTTGTAATAACACTCAGAGCATTAATAGATAAGATGCAATCTCACATATTATAGTATATATAAGTCATTTAAATTTTAATGGTAACCAAATACAAAATGTTGATATAAATTTGTATGTACCAGTTCCTTGAAAGTATCTGGAAATTAGCAGGAATATTCAATTTTATAAAGCAAAAATGATTCCCAGTAGGGAACCGATTTTTAAAAGGATAGTTATAAAGTAGAAAACCCATAAATAGACCATTACTTACAGTCATGCAGTATTTGACAGAGGTGCCAAAACAATATAGTGAGCATGGGAAGTCTCTTTAATAAACAAAATTATAGAAACTATATGTCCACATGAAAATAGATTAACTTAGTTCCGTTTGATGCAGGAAGAGAAAAGCAAGTGGAGCTGATGGTCTCTCTGAGCTAAGGTAAAAGAATTATAAGTCTAGGATGCAAAAGTGGCTAATGTTGGCAGGATAGAGAACTGAGGAGCAGAAAGCTACATAAAGAGAACTCAGAACTATAAAGAGCTCCCTAGAATCTTACGCTGAATACTGATTAGCTACAAAACAAAAAATGTTTTATTTGGCTACCAAACAAAAAATGACCAAGCATGCAAAGAAGCAAAAGAATCTAACCTTAATGAAGAGGAAAAAATATCAACCAATTAATATCAACCTAAAAATTACAGATGACTTAACTAGTAGAGAAGACATTTATAATTTTCATAAACAAATTCTTTATGTTCAATAAGCTACAGAGACAAATGACGATAATTAGAGAAAAAAGAAAACATTAACAAGATCCATATGAACTTCTAGAAAGGAAGACAAAAAGGCTGGAAAAAATAATGGCAAGAATTATCCAAATTTGATGAAAACTACTCATAATCCAAGAACCTCAACAAAACTGAAGCAAAGGAAACATGAAGAAAATGACATGAAGACACATCATAATCAAATTTACTAAAACCAAGGCTTAGGGAAAAAAATCTAAAAACATCCAGGAAAAAAGATGCATTACAAACAGAGAAATAACAAGGATGATAGAAGATTCTCATCACCAAGAATTGCAAACATGAAGACATTGGTGCAATATCATCAAGTACTAAAAGAAAAAAATATCAAGGTAGAATTCTATACCCAGAAAAAAATACTTTGCAAAAGAAAGGCAAAACAAACACTTTTACAGACATAGAAGAGTTGAAAGAACTCATCACCAGCAGGACAACATAACAAGAAATGTTAAAGTCCTTCAGACAGAAGAAAAACAGTAACACATGAAAATCTGATTTATACAAATATTATGAAGATTGTTGGAAACAATAACTACATGAGTAGATACAAAAGATTTTTTCTATTATTATTTAAAACTCCTTATAGCATAAATGACCATACTGTGTTGTGGGGTTTGTAGCATAAGGTAAACAAATAAAATACAGCGCAAAGACTGGGAGGAAACAAATCTAAGTATACTGTTGTAAGGTTCTTATACTACATGAGAAATGTAATCAATTGCTGGAAGATAGACTGTAATAAGTTAAACATGTATGCTATAAAGTCTAAAGCAAACACTAAAATAATAGAATAAACTGAACAACAGAGATAGAACAGAATCATAGAAATACTGAATCCAAAAGAAAAAAGGGCAAAGGAAACAAAGAATGGATAAGACAAACAAACAGCTGTGCTGACAGCTCAGAGCCTGGAGCCTGTGCTCATGCTCTGTTTCTCAAAAAATAAATAAATGTTAAAAAAAGATTAAAAAATTAAGAGCAAACCTAACAATATGCTGGCTGAAAGAAGCCTACTTTAGATACAGAGACACAAATAGACTAGAAGGGAGGGAGGACTGGATAAAGATATACCAGCTAATATTGAGCAAAAAAAAAAAAAAGGTAGAAGTGACTTTATTGATAATGAGGTAAATTTTAAATAATGAGTTTTTTAAAAACAGAACTATTGATAGTCACAATGCAGTTTAATCTCAAAAAGCATTATGTTGAATTAAACAAGCTAAACACAAAAGAATACAAACTGTTAGAGTCTATTTAAATAAAATTCTAGAATACAGAAAGTTAATTTAACATAGAAAAAATTAAGCAAAAGTCTCCTCTAGGACTTCTGCAAGAAGCATGAAACTTTCTGTTTGGGAAGATTGTGATGTTCTTGGAGTTTAGGTTACATAGCTGTAGGTTTGTGTTAAAACTCAGTAATGTACATTTAAAATACCTGCATTTCACTGTATGTAAATTTAACATTAAAAAGAACAAACTTCTAAACAAATATTTAACTCTGTTTAATGATATGTATGTTATGAAGTACTTAGGACAAAGTATATCAGTATCTGCAGTGAACTTTAAATTCCATCAAAAAATAAGATATACTAGTGGTGCCTGGGTGGCTCAGTTGGTTAAGTGTCCAACTCTTTGGCTCAGGTCATGATCTCATAGTTGTGAGATAGAGCCTTACAGTGGGCTCCAAATGCAGCCTGCTTAAGATTCTCTCCCACTACTGGTGACAGTGAAAACTGATGCAGCCACTCTGGAAAACAACATGGAGTTTCTTCAAAAAATTAAAAGCAGAATTCCCCTACGACCCAGCAACGGCAATACTACATATTTATCCCAAGGATACAGAAATGTTGATGTGAAGGGGCACGTGCACCCCAATGTTTACAGCAGCACTAGCAGCAATAGCCAAATTATGGGAAGAGCCCAAATGTCTATGAATTGATGAATGAGTAAAGAAGATATGGTGTACGTATATGTAGGTATGTATGTATGCATACACACACACACACACACACACACACACACACACACACAGACACACACACACAGTGGACTATTACTCAGTGATCAGAAAGAATAAAATCTTGCCTTTTGTAATGACGTGGATAGAACTAGAGTGTATTATGCTAAGTGAAATCAGTCAGAGAAAAATAAATATCATGTGATTTCACTCATATGTGGAATTTAAGAAACAGAACAGATGAACATAGGGGAGGGGAAGGGAAGGGAAAATAAGATAAAACAGAGAGAGAGAGGCAAACCATAAGAGACTTAAATTCTGAGAACAAACTAAGGGATGCTGGAGGGGTGTTAGGTGGGCAGATGGGTGATGGGTATTAAGGAGGGCACTTGTTGGGATAAGCACTGGGTGTTATATATAAGTGATGGATCACTAAATTCTACTCCTGAAATCATTATTATGCTATGTTACCTAATTTGGCTTTAAATAAAATTTAAAAACTAAGAATAAATCAAAGATTCTCTCTCCCTCTCCTTCTGCCCCCTCCACTTGTGCTCTCTCTAAAAAAAAAAAAAAAAGATATACTAATTGTTGGATAGAAGGATAGAGAGATATATGATAAGGCAGGCATAGTAAAATATTAATGGTATACTCTCAATGGAGAATACATGGTGTTCATTGTGAAACTATTTTCATTTTCCATGTTTAAAATTTTTCATAATAAAATGTTGAGAAAAGTAAATCATGTATGATCATACAATGGACTATTATATAGCTATAAAAATGTGAAGGTAATTGTTTATGTAGTTACATGAAAAGATTTATAAAACATACTTATGTATAAAACAAATATAATAAAAGATATATAACATGTAATCTGTAACATGAAGATATAAAATATGTATTTTTGTTCAGATACACTCATATATGAAGCTCAGAGGGATAAACAATAAACTATATCTGTGGTAACTTGGTTAATAGGGAAGGAAATGGAGTATATGTTGAGGTGAAGAGAAATTTTATACACTGTTTATACAACATAAAAACATATCACATTAAATACCTTGTCTACTCAAATTAAACATCATTTTTGAAACTTGAGACAAAGTATTATTTATGTTACAGTATTCTCAATCTCATGCTATGTTCTAGATAAAAGTGCTTTTATTAAGGTAATAAGGTATCTCACATGTCCTCATGTATTTGTCCGAGATAGGACTATCTGATCATTCAAGATTACCTAATTCATGTTTTTATGGTCTGCATATGACCTTTCTTCCTACTTTTTAAGAAAGCATGGCAGGGATTTTTTTTCATCTTGTATAAAACTTGCTTGCATTCCTCTACTTTTGCCTCTATCTCTTCCTGTCATACTGGTGATACTTTATTGCCTCAGAAGTGTTCTATATTACTTACAGCCCCATCACCTGAGAGACTTCACAACATCAGTTGTGTTTATCATCATATATATGTAATTAATGACTGCTCTTCATGCATAAAATCTGTGCTACATGATAGGGGACACAAAACATGCAGTACAAGGGGCGACTGGGTGGCTCAGTCGGTTAAGTGTCCGACTTCAGCTCAGGTCATGATGTCATGGTCCGTGGATTCGAGCCCCACGTCAGGCTCTGTGCTGACAGCTAGCTCAGCTCAGAGCCTGGAGCCTGCTTTGGGTTCTGTGTCTCCCTTTCTCTCTGATCCTCCCCTGCTCACGCTGTCTCTATCTCTCTCTCTCAAAAATAAATAAAACTTTAAAAAATAAAAAAAAAAATGCAGTACAAGTCAGACAAACTTATTTTAAAAGTTTATATTATAAAAAAGGAACATAAGTAAAACATATACACAAATGAAGAAAATAATTACAGCATGTAATTAGTTCCTGAAAATAATATTCTATGATTTAGAAAATAACCTTAGAAGAGGTCTACTTTTAATAGAGTGCTGAACATTGAAGAAATGGTTTCAAGAAAAATGGGATGGAGAGCATGGACAATAATCCAGTAAGTATGTCAAACGCTGTGGATATATAAAATAAGGATCACTAACTACCAGCATGAACATCTTTGGAAACACTTAGAAGAAGGGTTTTGATGCATGCAGTAGAGGGGGAAAGTTCAGGGAGAATGGAAAGAAAGGAACTGGAGTGGTTAAAAGATAATGCTTTGAAGAGCTATGCTATAAAAAAGACTTCAAAAATGAGGTGAAAGTTGAATAATAAGGAAAGAAAGAAAGAAAGAAAGAAAGAAAGAAAGAAAGAAAGAAGGAAGGAAGGAAAGAAAGAAAGGCAGTCATGCAAAGAACTCAGAAAAGAGAGAAAGGGAAGAGAATTGCGAAAAAGAAAGGGCTTGGCATGTTTTAAGAAATGAAAAGTGAGAAATGAGTAGGTAGAAACAAATGAATTGAGTGAGGATACAGAGAACCACAGGAGAGCCTTGTAGGTCATGAAAAGAACTTCAGATTTTTATTCTAACTGCAACAAAAATCAATTAGATTTTATTTTTTATTTTATTTTTAAATTTTTTTTATGTTTTATTTATTTCTAGGAGAGAGAGAGACAGCGTGAGCAGGGGAGGGTCAGAGAGAGAGGGAGTCACAGACTGAAAGAGGCTCCAGGCTCTGAGCTGGCAGTCAGCACAGAGCCCGACGCGGGGCTCGAACCCACGAACCGCGAGATCATGACCTAAGCGAAAGTCGGACGCTTAACCGACTAAGCCACCCAGGCGCCCCATCAATTAGATTTTAAAATGAGAGAGTGATGTGATATATTTTGCCTTTTTAATTAGCATAAAATATTTTCAAGTCTGGTTACACTGACTCTACATCCCCACCAAGTAATAACACTCTACATCTTTCTTCCCCCTCACAGCTCAACTTCCTTAAAAGGTTATAAACTCTCCCTCTGCAATCTCTCTTTTTTACTTCCTCACCTCCCACTCGCTTCTTAATTCTTGGATTCTATTGCTGTCCCTACCACTCTAATGACACTACTTTTATCAAGATCACAATGTCACTCTCCAGACAATTCCAGGGCAAATTTTTTAGCCCTAAACTTGTCATTTCTCTTCCTAAAGTACTCTTCTTCCTTTTAAACCCATCAATTTTCCTAACTCTGTTTGTTTCTCATTTTCTTTTCAAAGTTCTTCTTTTTCTGACAAACTCTTAGAAGAGTTTCACAGGAAGCCCTTACATGTCTATCCTTTCATACCTCTTAAATATGTCCTCTTCTCTTTATTATCTTTAAATAACTTAGTTAAGGTCATCAATGATTTTTGTCTAGATTAATCTAAGACCCTCTAAAAATGGTCTGAAAGACTTCCACTTCTGAGTGAGATGGAATACAGTAACTAGAGTTATGCTATTGCCTCAATATGCAAACCAATTGGACAAAATACACAAACAACAGATTCAAGACACTGGACAAAAGGTAATAAAGAACACAGACTTTTGAGTAGAAAAGAAACAAACAAGGTGGTACTTATGAGTGTTCCAGCTTGTTGCCTTCAGAGTTTCTAAACTGCATGTCAGAAAGGGAAACCCAGGCAGAGTCTGACAGATTCCTTAAGTTTGGGAGATAGAAATGGGATTTTCGGAAGACCAGAGAAAGTAGAAAGAGAATTACAGAGGTTTACAGAGGGTAGCCCTTGAGTATCAGCAGAACTGTGATATAAGCAAATATGTGAGAAAACCATCCAAGGTTAAGAATAGAACCACCCAAAAAGTTTATATGGAAAACAGGACATGAACTATTTCCTGTTCCCAGAAGCCAGATTGGAAAATGTCATAATTCATGGTGCACTGGGTACAAGTGCATTACAACTGTATTCCATATGGTCAAAAAGATAAGTAGAGGGGCACCTGGGTGGCTCAGTGGGTTGAGCGTCTGGCTTCAGCTCAGGTCATGATCTCACGGTCGTGGGTTCAAGCCCCGCGTTGGGCTCTGTGCTGACAGCTAACTCAGAGCCTGGAGGCTGCTTCACATTTTGTATCTCCCTCTCTCTCTGACCCTCCCCTGCTCTCACACACACACACACACACACACACACACACACACTCTCTCTCTCTCTCTCTCTCTCAGAAATAAGTAAAAAACATTAAAAAAAAGATAAGTAGAAACATGGCAGATAAAAAACCTGACCTCCTGAAAACTACACTATTTGAGACGGAAAATATACTGGATGGAATTAACAGATTAGGCATTGCAGAAAAAAAAAAATAAGTGAATTTGAAGATAGAGTATTAGAAAGTATCCAGAACAAAACACACTGAAAAAAGAATCTAAAAAATGAAAAAGAGCATTACTGAGCTATAAGACAGCTTTGAACTGCTTAATAAACATGAAATTGCAGTTCCCAAAGGAGAGAGGGGAGAGGAGGCTGAGAAAAAATATTTGAAGAAATAATAACAAAAAACTTTCCAATTTGATGAAAACTATATATTCATACACCTAAGAGCTCAATAAACCCCAAGGAAAAGAACAAAAAGAAAGTACAACAAAGCTCTTCACTATCAAATTGGTTGAAATTAATAATAATGGCAAAGCAGTTAGAGAAAAATGCTGTGCTAAGCAGAAGGAACTAAGAATCAGATTTCTCATCAGAAACAATGTAAGTGAGAAGATAATGGTGTAACATCTTTAAAGCACTGCAAGACAATATCCTCAACCTAGAACTCTATATTCAAAGAAAATATCTTTTAAAAATTCAGGTGAAATACTTTTCAATACACAAAAGTTGAAATGATCTACCACCTGCATCACAAGAAGTGTTAAAAGAAGTTCTTTCAAACAAAAAAGTTTAGAACATTGGAAATGGTAACTACACAAATACAAAAAGACTTTCTTCCCTTATAAGATATTTAAATCTCTTTAAAGGATAATTAGATTAAGTTCAATTCCTGGGAAGATGGAGTCCGCACCTATCACCCTGTGTCCCCCACTGAATACAGCTACGAAAACCAGGACGAAATGTATAAGGTGGCTATTTGAGAGCTCTTAGAAACAAAGAGTAGCATGGTGAGTTCCTTATAGATTCTGGATATTAACCCTTTATCTGATATGTCATTTGCAACTATCTTTTCCCATTCCGTTGGTTGCCTATTAGTTTTCTGGGTTGTTTCCTTAGCTGTGCAGAAGCTTTTAATCTTGATGAGGTCCCAATCATTTATTTTTGCTCTTGATTCCCTTGCTTTTGGGGATGTGTCAAGTAAGAAGTTGCTGCGGTGGAGGTCAAGGAGGTTGTTTCCTGCTTTCTCCTCTAGGGTGTTGATAGTTTCCTGTCTCAC